>NC_091325.1:9457170-9622170 GCF_038502225.1 Cherax quadricarinatus | reverse complement strand
GGTATCCAATACGCAGCACCTATCAGTGGATGGATCCTCCCCATTGTGGCGCGAGTTACTGCATGAATCCAAGAGCAGCTTTGAAATGCTCTCGGCATTCATGGTTCCGATTACTGAGAATAACACCGCGAGCAATTAGGAGACCCATAAACATTAGGAAACTATGATACTATCCTATTACCTCGTGAGAGATTACCTTCAAAATCCATTTCTTGGAGAGAGTATTATAAAATAAACTCATCAAGTTATGAATATATATTTTATATATATTATATATATATATATATATATATATATATATATATATATATATATATATATATATATATATTTATATATTTTATTTATATATATATATATATTTTATATATTTTATTTATTTTTACTTGATTCCAGTAATGTTACCTTGCATCATTTCAAATACACTGGTTTAATAATATAGTGAGACTTCAACAAACAAGAATTGAACACGGTGATGCTTCTGCCAAGGACATATACAGGTCGACCGGAAGATCAAAGTATCCGTTTGTGGTTTGTCTTTCTCTCTGTTTCCATCACACACACACAAACACACACACACACACACACACACACACACACACACACACACACGGGGAATAGACAAGGTGGACAGAGATAGGATGTTCCAGAGAGGGCACACAGAAACAAAGGGTCACAACTGGAAGCTGAAGACTCAGACGAGTCACAGGGACGTTAGGAAGTATTTCTTCAGTCATAGAGTCGTCAGGAAGTGGAATAGCCTAGCAAGTGTAGTGGAGGCAGGAACCATACATAGTTTTAAGAAGAGGTATGACAAAGCTCAGGAAGCAGAGAGGGAGAAGACCTAGTAGCGATCAGTGAAGAGGCGGGGCCAGCAGCTGCGTCTCGACCCCTGCAACCACAATTAGCTGAGTACAATTAGGTGAGTACACAAACACACACACACACACACACACACACACACGCCAAGTGTATCGACAAGTGCCTTTGGCAACCAGTAACTGCTACAAACACGCACAGTTATCTATCTCTTTTCAGTTCTTAAATAGGAAACCGTCGGCCTCAGGCTATGTTTAGGTAATCAGTACTGTCGAATCGTGTCCCCAGAGAACGGTCTACAATTTTACATTTACCCTGGCACCAAAGTTGAAGGCCAGTTTTCCACCTTCCTGCATATTCATCCTACACCTGTTTTCGATTAAACTTCGTTTATACAAAATCATACTTTCAAGTTTTCGTTCTATTCATCCAATACTCATCATTTTCATAAGTTTCATTATTTTCCGTAAGTCTGCGAGAAATGCAGAAAGGGTGCATTAGTACACGCGTATCCTTTTCGATTCCGGAAATGCACTTATCTGCACAAATGACCTAATACTTTTATGTTCCAAATATACCAGAGCGCACATTTAAATATACAATATATATATATATATATATAATCATCGACAGGAGATCTTAACTATGCAGAAGAAGCTACATGGGGAGGGGAATTTTTAGGTCTAGATCTTTCGCACTCTCGTGCGTCGTCAGTAGCTTTACAATGTTGCAAGACCAGCATGGCAGAAGCGGATCAGCTGTGGCCCATATTGTAGAGTATCTCAGTACCACTCTGTGACAAGGACCGCAACTGATACGCTTCTGCGATGCCTCAGATTTTCCCTTCCTATCTTGCAAAATTGCATAGCTCCTGGCGACGCAGGAGAGTGCGAAAGATCTTGAGCTAAAAACTTCCATCTCCATGCGGCTTGTTCTGCATATATATATATATATATATATATATATATATATATATATATATATATATATATATATATATATATATATATATATATATATAATGTCTGTGTGTGTGAATATTTTATGTATATTTTATAACTAAGATCGTTTACACTTTTCAAACAATTTCCTGAATCTTGTAAAAACTAATTTTTTAAGGTTTTATAATGTCACACGACACAATGTCTGATGTACACTAAATAATATATTAAATTATATTTTGTCATATTTTGGCGACATGTACAATGAGAGATTCAGTCTTATATTTTAACACATCAATTTTATTATTATTTTTCCTGGGAAGTGTTAAATCCATAGGTGTCGCACAGCTTCCCAGCGTACGGACTGTAATCAGATCTGATCCAAAGGGGAGAGCAGCCTCAATTCCCTGGATCAAGAGCTTTTCAGCTGTGAAAAGCCACTGTCAATCTTCACCTCCCACAGAGAAAGGAAGTTTTAATACCAAATGGAAGCAGCTCGGAATTACTTTTCTCTGGCATACCATCAAACCTTCATTTCTCAAATGATGAATAGTGCATGGAATATCTCTCATTGTGTTTATATATATATATATATATATATATATATATATATATATATATATATATATATATATATATATATATATATATATATATAACACATCATCCTTTTCAAATAATTGGAGCTTCCCTTCAGTTCTTTGGATAAGATTCAACTGCTTTCCATTTCCTAGTCGATGAATAGCTCATACTGATTTAACAAATTCCATACCAATTTAAAAACAAATATTAAATTAGTAATCCAAAGAATTGTATTATTTTTTTTATTTTTGACAACTAACTGGAACTAAAATTCGAACAAATACTTGGTACCAAATACAGGGCTAGAATAATGGATTACTAAGCATGCTACCAGTTTCCACTACGTAACATGCATCATACTGCTCATAATCCACACCTCCAACACCGTCCTTCGCTCTTATTACCGGCTGTTACAAGTCTCAACAGCCTGCCTCATTACGTGTTAACTACACACAACAGGCCGTAGTTGCCACCAGTTAAGGCCTCCATACCGCACACCGTTCAATGGTAATCACCTCGCCACCATTACCAGAAGTACGAGTCATAACGAGCATGAACCACATCACCAGTACGATATCCAGACTCACGAGGACGACCTCCAGGGTACTTTATCACACACTTTCAGCAGTCTTCCTTCAAATGTGCGCGTTCACCTATTTGTACTTATTTATCCATTTGTGGTTGAAGAGGTTGATTTTTATCTATCCCCGCCTCTCCACTGACCTGTTTCACTCCAGCCTAGCCTCGTGCACTCTATCGTACCATTTCTTAAAACTATGTACGGACTCTACCTCAGCTACTTCCTCAATGAGATCATTCCACTTCCTGTCCATTTTGAGACCGAAGAGGTACTTTCTCACATTTCCGTGGCTCATGTGTGTGCACAATTTCCAAATTTGGCCTAGAGTTCGCGTTTCTGGTTTCTCAAACAGCCTTTGTATTTTGAATGTTATGTCTTCTCTGGTTCTTCTGTTTTTCAGTGTCATTTGATTGAATTCCTATAGTTGCACCTCGCAGTTCATGCCCTTTAGCTCAGGAACGAGCCTTGTTGCATACTGCTACACTATACAGTTTTTTATCATGCATTTCAGGTACGGATTCAGTGTTTGTTGTACTTACTCGAGAATGGGCCTCACGTGTGTGTGTGTGTGTGTGTGAGTGTGAGTGTGAGTGTGTGTGTGTGTGTATGCTCTGTTCTGCTCTGCTCTTCTCTGGCCCTCTTCTTGGCTTACTCAAAAATGGGGTTATAACCTAAGTATTTGTGCTTTTCTCAACTACATTTTTACATTAAAATTCTAGATATTTTGCCCATGTATCATTTTAATCAGGAATGCCTAGTTCCTGATTAAAATAGCATCTGTCTCAGGGAGACAATGTCTCGATTAACTACATATTTTGTAAATGTTATGACCTTATGCACAGAAGTAGGAGTAAATCTTTTGATAAGCAGAAAATCGAAGGTAATGTTTGATAAGAATGTCTTGGGTGAGGCTCTGTCACTCAGTAGGTGATGAGAGAGAAGACTGCAGCTGGATTCAACGAGAGAGCAAGTGCCGCTCATTGTCACCCTTTAGGTGTCAAGTGCACGTGGGTGTGTCTGTAATGAAATAATGTCATTTCAGGAATTTCTGGTGATGGTGCATTCATGTTCTTCTGTAGATATTTATGAGAGACTTTTCTGTACTTTCATACAGATGAGTACAAATAGAAAGCGCATCTGTTTCGCCCTCAGGAGACGGAGGATCAGGCCTTCAGCTACTACTTGAGCTGAATGACCCAAATGGATTAAATGCTTAACACGAATTAAACAAACAACAACGCAGACAAACCAATGTTCTTTTAACCATTCCTGGCAGTCTTCAAGCTGGCACTGGACAAGCACCTAAAGTCAGTTCCTGATCAGCCGGGCTGTAGCTCGTACGTTGGTTTGCGTGCAGCCAGCAGCAACAGCCTGGTTGATCAGGCTCTGATCCACCAGGAGGCCTGGTCACAGACCGGGCCGCGGGGGCGTTGACCCTCGGAACTCTCTCCAGGTAAACTCTCCAGGTAATATATACTGTGAGGGGAAAAATTCAATACAGGAGTATGGAAATTATGAATGTATGGTGATGTTTGTTGGCAGTCTGTTAGTTAAGGCACGTGGTGTCTAGCTCCCTCTATCAATCTCCCATCCCCTCTTTTCACCCGGTGGGAGGTGATGTATGAATCTCCAAACAGTGGAGAAATCACCTGACTAACCATACCACGGGTGGGGATAGAACCCGCGATCGGAGAGTCTCAAAACTCCAGACCGTCGCGTTAGCCACAATAAGATTCATCCAACTAGGTATATTTCTATACCATAGGATGGTTAGCATTTGTGGTCACAGTGGTGCCTATGCTAACCTTCCTATGGTGTAGAAACATACCTAGCTGGACAACTCTTATTGTGGCTAGCTGGCCCAGTGGCTAACGCGACGGTCTGGAGTTTTCAGACCGGGCCGCGGGGGCGTTGACCCCTGAAAGTCTTCAGGTAAACTACAGGTAAACCAGGATTGTATATTATATTATTTATAGGAAAGCGCCAATCCAGTATGGGATATACAGAGACTTGGGGGACAAGATCAAAGGCTTCAACCACGAAAGGACAGGGTACCTCAATTTTTTTCAACATGAAGACGGTTTGGTGATACAGAGGAATAAGTTACCCGCAGCATTTTTTATTTACACCGTATCTTATTTACAGAATGTCTTATTTACAGTGGCTCTTATTTGCACACTATGAAACCCATCTACCTATTGAAGGGCTAGTAATGCAAAATCCAAGTTTATCAGCGCCCATACTAGTCAGGCAGATATTTGACACTAGCGTACCATTACCTGTTTTCAAGAATAAAGAGAAATTTAATGAAAATTTAATTATAAATAATTAAATAAATATAATTTAAATTACTGTTTTCAAGATGAAATTTATAATTTAGTATTTTTTTTTGTTTACACCCATTTCCTTTAATTCTCCCTCATTTCTACCCTGCTCGAAGAATATTGTTATTTTGCTGAGTTGTTCATAATTCTCATAACAGACATCACTGTTCCGTGCGAGTGTGTGGTTTTATATGGTGTGCTGATACCAACAAGCTAGAGAAAAGGACACTTATGTACAGTTCTGCACACAAGTGTTCTCTTCCACTGTGTGGGCCCCTCAAGGAAGGTTCCTTGATGTTGGTGAGGGGCTCTTGATTTAGGGAATTGGATCTGTGCTCCAGTTCCCCGAATTAAGCCTGAATGCCTTCCACATCCCCCCCCCAGGCGCTGTATAATCCTCCGGGTTTAGCGCTTCCCCCTTGATTATAATAAAATAATCCACTGTGTGGGACGTACACATGGCTACATGATGTGGTGTAGGTGTGACTGGGTGGTGTGGTGCATGTGTTACTGGATAGCGTGTAGGCGTGAGTGTGTGGTGGTATTGAGTGGGCGCTGAAGACATGCGTGGGCGGTGAAGACATGCTTGAGTGGTGTAAGTCTGAGTGGGTTATGTAAACCTGACTGTGTGGTATGCTGTAGACGCCGGTAGATTCAAAATAAGAAAAAATTACGTATACCATACCAATTCACCGAAGTATAACAGACCAATCCATAAGAAAATATCTTAAAAATTCAGGTTGCTTAACTGCTCTGACTATAATTATATCCACTCGCCTTTCCCTCTCCCCCCCTCCCTCCTAGCGAGGCAATCACATGAGGTGGGAGCTTTGGATTTCATCAAGTATAAATTTCCTGGAGTGATTCCTTCCTCAATAAGAACTCAAATCAAATTGACTTTGTAACTCATTTTGCCAGAATTGCCCACCTCGGAATTGAGAAAGTGGCTGCCTCCTTTCTTGAATCACAACTGAGCAAAAGCGTCCATTATTTCCACACTTTTTTAACGAAAGTTGCTAGGTGTTCAAAACTGGCGTTTCACAACTGGTTTCTTAAGGTTAACAGAGTGCCGTGCTTATTTAAACACCTCAGACATTGAGGCTATGTCCGTCTCTTAGTCTCTCAAATCAAGCGCAATCACTCGCTCTCACAATCATTCGCTCGCACACTCAGTCGCTACTTCCTCAGTCGCACACACACACACACACACACACACACACACACACACACACACACACACACACACACATGCACATGCACATACACACACACACACACACATACACACACACATACACACACAAACACACACACACATTGCTCTTGAGGCTGGGGATGATGAAGAGTCTGAGTGAGCATTGCGATGTACAAATTGCATGTGGCTAGATAATTGTTTAAATGATTACGAAAAATACCTTTAATATTTACTTAATGAGAAAAAATGTTATTTATTGGGCAGTTTGATATATTTTAGCACATTGGTAGACCTTTCAATCACAGCTAAAGAATACAGGGTTCGATTTCCAGGCAAGTCAATACAAATAGGCTGCTCTCCTTACACCTGCTTCTCTTGTTTACCAATCATTAAATATGCACTCTGGATGTTAATCAATGGATGGCCTGAGAGAAGGGAGAATATCTTAGGACACCTATTAGCTTGTAAGTTCATCCACTTTACAAGTTACCGGATTATGTAAACACTGCGCTAAGTTTGTTCTCAAGTAAAAGTTGATGTTGAAGTAACTGTGATAATTGCTCCTCAAATAGATACATATTTTCTTTAATGTTAAAATCACGTTATTTCATTCAAATTCTTATTCAAATTAATATGTGGTTGTAGATGAATGGTTCACAGAACCGACACATTGATAAATTAGACACATGTGCAACTCTTGGGTATCTTTAGATTGATGGACTCACCACATCGACTCAAGGCTAAGAGACTGATTACCTCATTCTCCTGTTCTTCAAGTTTCTCCTTTGTATGGAATGATGAAGCCACTGTGTGGCGAAACGTTTCCTCAGTAAAGATACCCAAGAGTTGCACATGTGTCTAATTTATTAAAATGTGGTTGCTAAAATGTGTGCTGGGACAATTACTGGATTCGAGTTTCCTTCAACATGTCGAGGTGGTGGAATAGCTTCGTAATTTTCAGCGATTCTGCTTCTCTTCCTCACGAATGATTTCCACTTGTCATGAGCAGTTGCATAAAATCAGGATAATATTTGTTTTGAGTGATTGTATCGCATGTCTAGTGATTTCAACAGACTGTCAGTTGTAATATCTATAAATTTTGAATAGAATTTTAATTCTGGATTCTGTAATGTTAGCCAATTCTTAACTTTCCTTTCTACGCTCTCCTATACCCTGATTTTAAGCACCATTTTATAGATATTGTCATCTGATTCATTTAACTATGGATCGGTTGAGCACATCTCATATTCGGCTGTATATCTAGGACCCAGTGGAAACACGCCACTTAGTTATCCTGGACTAAATCTGAAAAAATGTCATTAATGTGTACACAAAATATTTGCTTATTAGCGTCATTGTATAATTTTATTATATAGTCTGCAAAATCATATATTGGTAACATAAATAAAGTTTATATTGACACATTCTCTAAATTTAGGTCTTTTGCAAGAAATCTCTTCTGCGGTTCTTCCACTTCCAGGAATATTTAATACCCTCCCTACATGAAACTCCTCTCAGTAACCGTAGCATGAATGATAATCTACACCAATTTATATATACAAACTCACTCTCGCACAATCAGGAAACTTACCAAAAAATGCATCATGACAGCGCAACAGGCAATATCCATGTAATAATCAAATAATTCAAATATCAACTCTAATCTAATTACCGGGAAAAAATGGAATTGGAGTTTAATCACCACTACCTAAATAACCTACGTATGATATGCCAATAAACCTCTTATTTAAATGCCTCATTTCAAAAGCGCGAGTGAACGGAGTGCATTCGTGTGGTTTAATATGCATTGTGTTCCTAATGCAATCGGGATTAAAACCCATTGAAGGATAATGCATTTGATTATTTTTTCCTCTTTTTCTTTTTCGAGCGCTCGCTTGTTGAAAACGGTCGTATCTGGGGGCCTCACTTGCTGTGTAGGATAGTAGAGAAATAGTTTAACGGAAACAGGCAACGGAGATATGAAAAGGGGAAGATACGAAGGGGGCTCAGGAAGATAGGAAATAGGAAGGAAGGTAGTTAAGCAGGGGAGAGTGATGTAGGAAGGGAAGTAGGGCAAGAGGGAGGAAAGAAAGTAAAAAAGAAGTAGCTGTCGATGTAAGAGTCACAGAATAGAAAGAATAAAATGAAGGAAAGAGATGGGTAAATGGAAAGTGTAAATGAGAAAGAGGAAAGAAGAGACAGTAAGTAGTGAGAGAAAAAAAAAAACAATAATGGAAAGAGATTAAAGAGTGCTGAGTTGGTGGGTGTCGTGGCGGGTACTGTAAACAGCATAAAGTTTATAAACAATAGAAAACAAACGCGTACATACACACACACACACACACACACACACACACACACACACACACAGTACTGTACATATTATAAACAAATTCTAATGTGTATACACACATCACAGAAGTTCCAGACTATGTAATATGTTGCATAGAACACAGTAGAGAATATCCAAATTACAGAGTGCTTATACACTACACAAGTGCTGGAAAACATACGTGCTGCATGGGTTAAAGAGTGACTATACTTAATGATTGAATCTTTATATCTCCTTCATGTGTGTCATCTTGAAAGCAAGTATATGCTTTTTAAAGACAGATATTTAAATCTTCGTGTTTTTCCTTCCTTATCCTCCTTCTCTTCTCTTCCTCTCCTCCTTCTCTTCTCTTCCTCTCCTCTCCTCTTTTACCGTCATGTCACATCTCACTTTATCTTCGTTCATGGATCCCTTTCTCACTCTTTTCTTCATTCATGCTTTCCCTTCATTTATCCCAAGCAAATTCTTATCAAGTAACTTCCTAGGCCATTTCCTTAGAGGCCTACAAGTTTATCTTATGTCACTCCAATAGTAATTATTCTTTCAACAAACATCATTACACCTATTTCTTTTTTTATCTATTCCCTTCATGATTCTTTCCTATCATTTTACTTTCTGTTCCTCCTTTTCATATCCTAATCAACATATGAATGCCTTTCCCTCTACCTATGAATAACGTATTTAAGAACATAAGAACATAAGAAAGGAGGAACACTGCAGGAGGCCTGTTGGCCCATACCAGGCAGGTCCTTTACAACTCATCCCACCAACAAAAACATTTGCGCAACCCAATTTTCAATGCTACCCAAGAAATAAGCTCTGGTGTGAAAGTCCCACTCAAATCCAACCCCTCCCACTCATGTACTTATCCAACCCAAATTTGAAACTACCCAAAGTCCTAGCCTCAATAACCCAACTAGGTAGACTGTTCCACTCATCAACTACCCTATTTCCAAACCAATACTTTCCTATGTCCTTTCTGAATCTAAACTTATCTAATTTAAATTATCTTGTAACCCGACATATAGTGAGTCTGAAATGTAGTTGGCAACCCTAGCTGTGGTAGACCAGCGGATGTTTAACTAGTTACGCGTCATTATTTGATTAAAATGAACTGTGTCAGAAGACACGACAAACCTCCATCGTTATTACTATCTGTGTTCGCTCTTATATTTCCTTCCCCATCAGTCTAAACCCTTGCCCATCCCTACATTCACGAAGCCATCACCTTCACTAAGCCTCCATATTCACCATAATCACAATCACATTTTGTTGATTAACAATTTAGACTCATTAGACAATACCACCACCATTTCCAACCTCACTCTTGACTTCCCCATCCTCACTCTCCTCACCCCTACCCACTCATTCTCATCGTCCCTCCCCATTTTCACTCTTCACTCCCAATCTTCTCTCTACACCCTCACCCTTTTCACCCCTTTTCTTCATACCCCCACCCTCACCCTCTACACTGTTTCACCATCACCCTCTTCACTCCGTCCCTCTTACTTCACCGACTATGGCCCACTCATGTGTTTGGAGAGGCCTTGCAGCCTCATTGACCTCTGGCACCTCTGTCATCAGTTTGTGTTTGCTTTCCTGCCGCAGGTGACAGGACACTCGACTGCTTTTTTATTTCCTTTTTTATTACCGGAAGTTCAAAGGGTAGACATTAAAGTCGGAGTAGAGGAAGATGCGTCTCCGTAAACGACACACTGTCCGTCCTTCTGACGGCTTCCGTCTTTATACGTCCTGTGTTTTCAAAACGTCAAGTCACCATGGGGTTATATTTAACTGAAAATAAGTTGTCTTCCACTATTCTTGAGGATTATATATATGGGGAAGAACTAAAGACATACAGTTTATTTTTTTAATCCTGGGGCGAGGGAAGTTCTAAACTCGTAGGGGTCAGACAGTGCCTGGGGAATGAGAAGCTTCAAATTCCATTCATAAAATATATTGTTTTAACAACACACGAGAGAAACGAAGTAATTAAGCTCCATCAAATGAAGAAAAGAGAAACTCTACGTTTAAGGGTCAGGAGAGTACTTCCAAAGGAATAAATCTAGTTCCTCGGATCAAGAGTTCTTCACTGGCATCAAGGCGCCCCGTTAAAAATTTCCCTCCCTTTAAACCCATTACTGTTGCCGTTTAATACCATTCCTTTGCATATGCTCCAACACTTACGTTATATCCTCTGTTACCTTAAACAAAATCGACATTAGAAATGCTAGCCTAGAGTTTAATACTATCAAGGGGAGGCCATGCCTTTGGCACTGAAGGTTTCTTGATCCAAGGAACTGGAGCTCCTCTCCTTTTCGTCACATCGAGGCTGATAACCTCGTATTCCACAGGCGCTGTAAAAAACCCTTCGGGTTTAGCGCTTCTCCACGAATGCAATCATTTTAGCTGTCTTTTCATCCTTTTGTTTGAATAATGAGAAAATTTTCTAATTTCTAAGAGTCGTCCGGCTTCCAGTGACTTTCATTTTATTGTTAGTTGTTTACACAATGCCCGTACATCATCTTGCAGAATTATATGTATCGGGAAGAGCTAAACTCATAAGCGTCATGCATTACCTAGGGGACGGGAGGCAATTAGCTTTGATCCTAGAAAGAGGACAATGGCTCCAGTTCCTTATATCAAGAGTTCGTCACCAGCATCAAGGCACACTCTTAAGAGTCAGAGAGCATGGGGAAACAAATATATCATATCATATTGCCTTTTCATTGTCCTGTTCGCTTATGATCGCTTCATTACATACCTTCTAGTGTAGGTGTCCAGTCTTTGTTGGTTTAACCTTTCCCCGCTTTAATTTGTACCGGTTGAGCAAATAGTTTATTCTGCACTTCGTATTCATCTTCTGAGCTGTGTAGCACAATGACACGGTTGCTGAGGTAACGAAGTGCATTTCTGATTCCAAGGGGTATAATTACTTATTTGAATATTATAGTTAATTATCCGCTTATCATTAATGCCTCTTTGAACTGTAATCTTCCATCTGATGAGGCAATATTGCTGTTTTAGTTCTAATTTTGCCTCTGCCACTATTGTTTACGGGGTTATAATTATTATTTTATTCACGGGGAATCAATAAACATATTGGGGTAATAGAGGAACTGGGAGATTGATAGGCAATCATGTTTTGCCAAAGAAGCGGAAGGAAAGCTTCAATTTCTCAAATCATTAGCCCCTTCACTCGCATCGTCCCTTCAAAAGAAGCGTTGGCAAGCAGTCTGAAAAACTTATTGTTTCATGTGTGTGATTATGTTATCACAACAAAAAATGTATTTAAAGTTTCCACATTTCAATTTGGATCTTATTTCAATATATCGATCATGAATCTACATTTAACTTCACCGTCATAGATTGGAAATAATAGATAATTTTCTAGTCGCATATGACTCGCTCTAAGCTATCCCTTTCTGAGATTGTCAGACTTTTCCCTCCAAGATTTTCACTAATTACTTGAGAACGCCTCATAAGATCGCCTTAAAATTTCCAAATCTGGTGTATCATAACGAGGGAAAGATTCATGAAACTACAAGGACGTACAAGCCCCCATTTGTTAGTTTTATTAAGCCATCTGTAATTTTGGTTTCAGTGTGATAATTAAAAAAAAAATCCTCGTCAGTTTCAAACTTGAATTAAACACTGGTATATCCTAGCAAAAGAATCATGGTGTTGCTAGAGATTATAGGTGTAAAGTTCTCAATTTTACCTATAAAATGGTACATTTTTTACGTTCAATAACTGGAGAATTCCTCTCCTGAACGGATGCATTATATCGGAAGAACAACGCATTATATGTTTCGACTGCGGAGGTTCAAATCTGTCACTTTACAAAATTAAATTTAGACATTTTTAATGTACAATAACTATAAAATACATCTGATTAGTTGGAAATTTCTAGTAACTATTTAACTAAATAAAATTTTCCATAAACTGTGCGGTTCAAATTTCCTAATTTTAATAAATCGGTTGTGGTATTGATTTCAATGCAATAACTGAGAAAGGCTTTTCTGATCGGCATCCAAACGTTTCGATGGTTTTGAACAGTGTATGTTTCAGTTTATTGACTTTAATAAATGCAGTATTGGTTTTGGTGCTATTGCTATTGTAAACGCCTCACTATATCGGCGTCCTACTTTGAACACTGAGGTCTAACTCAGATATATAATTTTTACTTGACTTTGCAGGCACCAATTTTAAAATTATATTTGTAAATATTTTGTTTAGAGCAAAATCATACTTACCATTCTGGAGCACTAATTTTTCAGCTTTATAGCTCAGTTTTTTAATCAAGTTTTTGATGCTTCTTTAAATCAATACCATATAATAAGGTACCCCTAAAAGGGGAACCTTTCAGGGGTTGTCTGAATAATATTTTGTTCCTTTCCACAAGTGTCTTTTACACTTTGTCGGTATTGTATACCTAGTGTGACGCGAAGTTTGTTAATCCTACGGATACCTTAAAATAGATATTTGAAGTATCAGCCTGGTGTTACTACTCTGTTAATGGTCTGCACTCACTAAAAAAATTCCCGAAATTAGTTACTGCTGAAAAAAATGTAGTTGGCCACTTAATATATATGACAACAATAAAACCACAGATATGAAAGTTTGACTCAGTAGGTGCGGACTGCTTTCTTTCAGTATAAGGTGAACAAAGTTGTGAAATAAATCTAACTCATATTCTAATGTTCTGAGGTTGCTGGTTACTCGATGCGCTAATTCCTCAAATAAAAAACATCTGCAGATCTGATTACGAGTTAAGTTTTTATATTATAACACAATATGTTTATTAAAACGAATGTGACAGTTAATATCTCATTTACATTAACAATAAGCAGCCGTTATGAAAAAAAATATACGATAAAGCCACTCGAAATCTAAGTAAACATTTTCCACACACCGTCTACCGCTAAATGGAGCTGAATTACTTTGCTTTAATCCATGAGTTTACAAGTCAGCATAACATGTCTTTCACACATCACTCGATGTAATCACTAATATTATTTTCCTGTATTAACAACAAATAGTAAAGTGCTTTTATTAAGTACCTTTTCTATATAGCAATTTTTCACCCTACATTGTAAACCTTCCGAGTTTTGCTCACTTGAGCTACGTGTAAACAAAAAACACTTCGATGAAGTGGCAAGTCCTTACTGATGCTTTCATGGTTTCACAATGCACCATGAAAGCTTCACGGAGACTTATGAAATAAGGCATATAGATGATTTTTTCGCCAAAACCAAAATACAACAATCAAAATACAACCATCGTTGGGATCTCATACTGAGAATTCCAGTATTGCGAGTACTCAAATTGCTTCTTGCTGTTTATCGAATACATCAGAATATTAAGTTTCATTCAAAATTTGGTTATAATAAATTTGGTTATGTAAACCATGTGTGCATAAATTAGATTCCTCCTTTATACCACTTGAATTTTATAACACTACAATCGGTACAAAAGGCAACATAAAAAAAAAAAAAATCCACAAACCAGAACCAAAACCCGACCTTTGACAGCTTACTCATCCTTGTCTCTTTCGTATCAAAGCAAAAACGATGAAAGAACAAACACTTGCATTTTGGCTGGGGATCTCCTGAGTTCAAAGAGTTAACTCTTGTTGTCACACGGAAAATGATCACACCCCCACGCTCCTGCAACACAAGATCTGCAAGAGCAGAGGGAAATTTATTACGTTAACTCACTCGCTCTCCACTTACTTCAAATTAGTCACCAACAAATCCATTTGTCTACTCTATTTACTCTATATAATATAAATCAGGAATTTTCCCTGCTGGAACTTAAACCCACAAAGGGTATTGAAACGAAATATTATATTGGTCTCGGACAATCAAGTTAATTTAAATAGCAAGATAATCCCATTATATATATATATATATATATATATATATATATATATATATATATATATATATATATATATATATATATATATATTTATTGTGTGTGTGTGTGTATCCACGAGATGAGCATTAAAAAATAATGATTTTTTTACGTTCTTGTTAACAATCCTGCCGTTTTCTTTTCTCAGAAAGTGATAAAAAAAATCCACACAGCATTCTTGGGTTACAAAGTGTCACACATTGTTATCGTTACATTTTTCTTCATCGAAAAAAAATAAACGTAATTTTTTTTTTTTACACTTTGTAAACAAGATTTTCTTTCCCATGGTTTACTAATAACAAAACACTATTTCTCCGAGTGTTTCACGAACACACTGACTATATACGTCTCTATGTCTCTCTCTGTCGCTCTCTTTCACACACTTCACAAAATCTCCTCACTTTCACTCCTACTCAAATTCACTTTCACTCATTTTCACCCTGAGGTCGTTAGTTTGACAAAAGCAGACAGGAAGGAGACGAGGCAAGGCCTAACGATGGCACGACGTTTAGAGACTGAGGGAAGTATTACCAGTCCTGAAGCAACACATTTAGAGAACCTTCGGTTTTAATATACATGTGTTGTTTTACCAGTGGGTGGAGCAGGCGCTCTCCACCTGACAGGAAATAGTTGTCTTTTTTTCAGCACTTTCTTTTTCATGGCGATGACATATTGAATTTTGCTATGTCCCTCTTACCTCCCTCCTTTAAACAAGTTGTTTTGTGTGTGTGTGTGTGTGTGTGTGTGTGTGTGTGTGTGTGTGTGTGTGTGTGTGTGTGTGTGTGTGTGTATCTGTGGCTGTGTACGTCACTATGTCAGAGTATGTGTCAGTGCGCACGAGCATTCGTTCTCTCGTGCATGCGCGCATGTTAATTCCCCTCTTAACTATCACTTCACCAATCTCTTTATATAAAGGCGTGGCTCTCCATGCCTCCTCATCCTTGCCTGTTCAGTGCACGTGAGCACTTAGCGAGATTCATCATAATAAACAGACTCAAGGGCCCACTCCCCTGCCTCGAAAACCTGTGTTGAGCTGTAATCTTTTTGTGCACTTCCTGTATAGTGCCTGTGAGATCTCAATGTAAATTTGACATTTGATATGCATTTCCTTTTTTATAAAGAATTTTGTAAAGTATAACTGGAAAGTAATTATCTTACTTTTGTAATATAATTCATTTGTAGATACTCAATTCGACCCTCAGGCCATTAACGTTGATTTAGCTTTTTTTGCCTAACTAACCTCAGTCTCGCCGAACACATCTATATCTACGTCTGTACGTCGGCAGACTGATTCAAGCATTATCTGCTATACGTTAAAAAGAAAGAGTGTCTTAGACACGAAGATGTTGGTGATATTATCAAGCGTAGCCTCGTCACAGACCGTTGCTCATCAAAATTGTAACCTCCACGGTACCCAAAAGAAATCGGATGGAGTCATCGTACGCTGATAGCATGGGACATCTGTGCATCTGCAATGGCCGACACCTACCAACAGTTTCAGGGAGACCCAGAAGATTAGCAACTACAGCAGCCTGTCATCGTGCTAAAATTTTCTTCCAATAGGCTCGGAGACCATCCGACTCCTCTAGACCATCTGACTCTTCTAGACTAGGGCGCAAGTGCGTCCTAATCTAGAGGAATCAGATGCCAAATTTGGCAGACCAACTTGCGTTCTTTTCAAGAGACTAAATGTTTCGGTTCAGACAGGAAATGTCTACAGCATCCTAGGCACTCAGCCTGTCTCTGGAAAGCCGGATGAAGTATTAGAAATACAAGTTTCATGATGTAATACAAATCATTCTCATTACCAATATATCTTTTAAATGAAGATTTTCGGGTGGGAGAAAGCCAGTGTATTGGTAATGTATAAACACCTAAAACTGGAGAGGAATCAAATCTAAGGCTACGTGTGTTCGATGCTTATGCTCTACCAACGCACTGTGGTTATAATTATGAAGGGACTCTTATTTGGTAATGTTGGCAACGTCAACTGCTATTTTTGGGGGAGAAGAGCAACTCATGGTATCAAACTACGACAATGTTTTTTATATTAACACAACACGAAACTAATTCTTAGAAACATGTATACCAGACTAACATGTGTACCAGACTAAGAAGTGTAAGAATTGCTATCAAGAATCAAAATAGAGAGGTTTCAGAAAAACATCTGAAATACAGGTCCACACAGTCCTAAGCAACGCGGTTCCAGTGTACAACCCAATCAAATTAAACTACAGAAAATGAATGTCAAAAAACATTATAAGGCTGATAACAAAATTTAGGAGCAAATGTTAGGATAAAATAACGTAGGAAAAAGATATTACGGCGTCAGATGAATGACTAGAGATTATGATCAAAACATAAATGTTAACCAGAGAAATAGACAAATTGGACATAAAGCAATAGGGGAATCAAAACTGTTCAAATACAGGCGTAAGAAAGGAAGTAGAATGGTCTAAAGAACGACAGAGTAGGCAAAGAAATAATATACTCCTTCCAAAAACATACGAAAACCCCCAGATAAAATAAAACAATTAGAAGTTGTTGAAGATACAGGCGCAAGAACTGAAGCTCAAGCCGGGTATATTCAACAGAGAAATTACACTTTACAATCCCCGTGCCGCAGGTTAATGAGTCTAATTAAATCGCTTCTGGGTTCATCACATGTCATAAAACATAATATATACTACTATGAAGCTTGGTAACAGCGTTTAAGCATTCAGTAGCTGCGTTAGACTTTGATTCAGAACGTGTTCATCTTCCTCAGAGGCTTACTCCAAGCAATTATTTTAACAAGGGGGAGAGGAAGACGTAACAATTGCTTTTAATCAAGATAATTCTACGGAGAACGTAATTATCCCTTTTAATACGATAATCCAGATGATTCATGGGTTAAAATAAGGAGTATGTCTATTAATAAGGGGTTCGGTTTATCATGTAAACCACCGAAAAATTTATATATATATATATATATATATATATATATATATATATATATATATATATATATATATATATATATATATATATATATATATATATATATATATATATATATATATATATATATATATATATATATATATATATGCAAAACAACCACTCTGAAAGAATAGAGAAATTCCAAGCGCTTTCGTGGCTACTCACATAATGTGAGTAGTCACGAAAGCGCTTGGAATTTCTCTATTCTTTCAGAGTGGTTGTTTTGCATATTTTGAAATCACCTGTTTACTGTGATCTTATATATATATATATATATATATATATATATATATATATATATATATATATATATATATATATATATATGCAATAAGATCACAGTAAACAGGTGATTTCAAAATATGCAAAACAACCACTCTGAAAGAATAGAGAAATTCCAAGCGCTTTCGTGACTACTCACATAATGTGAGTAGTCACGAAAGCGCTTGGAATTTCTCTATTCTTTCAGAGTGGTTGTTTTGCATATTTTGAAATCACCTGTTTACTGTGATCTTATATATATATATATATATATATATATATATATATATATATATATATATATATATATATATATATATATATATATATATGCAATAAGATCACAGTAAACAGGTGATTTCAAAATATGCAAAACAACCACTCTGAAAGAATAGAGAAATTCCAAGCGCTTTCGTGACTACTCACATTATGTGAGTAGTCACGAAAGCGCTTGGAATTTCTCTATTCTTTCAGAGTGGTTGTTTTGCATATATATATATATATATATATATATATATATATATATATATATATATATATATATATATATATATATATATATATGCAAAACAACCACTCTGAAAGAATAGAGAAATTCCAAGCGCTTTCGTGACTACTCACATAATGTGAGTAGTCACGAAAGCGCTTGGAATTTCTCTATTCTTTCAGAGTGGTTGTTTTGCATATTTTGAAATCACCTGTTTACTGTGATCTTATTGCATATATATATATATATATATATATATATATATATATATATATATATATATAAGATCACAGTAAACAGGTGATTTCAAAATATGCAAAACAACCACTCTGAAAGAATAGAGAAATTCCAAGCGCTTTCGTGACTACTCACATTATGTGAGTAGTCACGAAAGCGCTTGGAATTTCTCTATTCTTTCAGAGTGGTTGTTTTGCATATTTTGAAATCACCTGTTTACTGTGATCTTATTGCATATATATATATATATATATATATATATATATATATATATATATATATATATATATATATATAAGATCACAGTAAACAGGTGATTTCAAAATATGCAAAACAACCACTCTGAAAGAATAGAGAAATTCCAAGCGCTTTCGTGACTACTCACATTATGTGAGTAGTCACGAAAGCGCTTGGAATTTCTCTATTCTTTCAGAGTGGTTGTTTTGCATATATATATATATATATATATATATATATATATATATATATATATATATATATATATATATATATATATATATATATATATATATATATATATATATGTGTGTGTGTGTGTGTGTGTGTGTGTGTGTGTGTGTGTGTGTGTGTGTGTGTGTGTGTGTGTGTGTTTCTTGTAGGCAGTAAGGTAAACCGAGAAATGATGATACTATGACACAAAAACAGAAATTTTCTACCTACATAACGAGTCTTTAATTTAACAACTGTGATTCAGTTTCATAAGCTTCAGGCAATAGCTGATGCTGTTCATTTATTGCCGGCAAGTTCAAGTGCAGGTGCAAATTATAGACCAGACATTTGGGGCCTCTATAAGAAATGAAGCTCTACACAGAGAGGATCGTTGCCCCGATAACAGCTTGTTATGAGACTTGCATGTCGTCTGTCTTTAGCGAGGACTGTGGTCGCGTCTAAGCTACTTTACATTGTTATTACATTCGTGAGGAAGATTGGGATGAAGAGGCAAGAGACAGCACCGAAAGCAAAAGGGTGATACAGCCCAGTGGAATTGCAGGCAATTTGCTTCGATCCAAGAAAAGAGAGGGTAGTTTCAATTCTTTGGATGAGGACATCTAGGAAACACCATTGAAGGGCCAACGCTTTAATTGCAATAAAGAATGAATACAGTAGTCTTTATATAATATATTTACCCTATTCTTCAATTCTATTATATAAAATACTGTGGTTATTTAAGATTATTATCACAGGGTAGAAATAAACCAGCAGGGGTCATAGAGCATATTGGGAAAGGGAGGTAGTAAGATTTGATCCAAGTCGAGGATAGCTAAAAATCCTTGGATCAAAAGCCCTTACCAACATAAAAGCCCTTCCCTATAAAGGGTGTAAGGTAAATAATTCTCCAAAATCAAATGTGATATTCCATGCGAGGTAATTAATTAAAAGAAACACCCAAAGTGCCTCACATTAATTATACTTGCCCAGTTAATATAGTGCTCCTCCATAATTATGTGTTTCATTACCTATATTTTTCTTTTTCTTTCTTTTTTTTTTGTTTGTGTACTCATCAACTTGAGGTTAAATCTCAGTTCCTGGCCCTGCTTCTGTTTCAATAATTTCTTGCCTCATCATCCCTGTCGTACCTAATTTTAAACCTGTATATAACGTTTGCTTCCATCACCTCGTCAAAGTTATTCCATTTCCTGACTTCCCTGAGAGACAGAAAAATACACCCTAACTTCCTATCATTCATTTGCTTTTTCACTTTTTGTTAGTGCTCCCTTGTTGACGATTCCCTCGCTTTAATCAGTTTACCAATCCCTGCCTATCTATTCCTCCGTGTTTATTACGTTAAGTCGTCACTAGTCAGTGTTTCCATATTACTGTCTATATATCAAAGAGAACCTGCAATTAGTACACAAAATACCAATGAACGGAACCAAGAGGCATTTTTGCCTATCCTAGCCACTCGCTTACATATTACAAGAGCAATAGCCAGACTGGAGCCAGGTAACATTTTAACGTAACAGGCTAGTGTCAAGTTGCATAACTATTACCCGGACCATCTACCAAATTTTTTTTTTACAGCACTACACCTAAACTGAGTTCTATTCTACCTTTCTTAAAAGTAGTATACATATATAGCATGGATACACATATTTTGTCTTGATATCTCTTAAAAAGTTTATATTTGCAACGTGTCAATTTCATTATTTTCCACAGTATGTCTTTTGTACTGAATAAAAATAAATAATAATAATATTATTGTAATAATAACTGTTCTGTTCTAGCCAACTGCAGTCGTCTGTAAAAGAGCAGTTATGCAGATACAAACACATTCCCTGCTCCCCTGCTGTGAACTGCTATTCTTTGCCTTAGCTACTGTGCAGAATATAAATTTTACTTTAAAGAACCGAATCACATTCGTTTAAAATACTGTAATATGATAACTTAACATACATTGATATATTATGCAAAATATATTAGGCAATTTTTTTTATATGTTACCCTTAAGGGTCCTTGGAGAGAGGAATATGTCCTTGCAAGCACAGTCACCGCCTGCCAGTGTGTACAGCAGTAGTAGCAGCAGCAACAGCAATCAGGGAACTCTGTAATATTCGGTTCCCGCAGGGGATTTGCTGCCTGCGTTGATTGCGTGGCGACGACGCTATATTCCCACTATATGGGCGACTCAGCCCAGAGCGTGTGCGTTGGCAGCCTCCACTATAATAACATGGGATCACCCTAAGCAACTCTGAGAAAATTACCACATTTTCACTACCTCCTGGCTTAAGGATATGACCCCCTTGGTGCAAACTTTATTTAAGGCCATCACTATCCTGGCTTCATGCTGGTCGCCTCTTATTACGCGGTTGTTGGATGGCTTTGTGAAGGTGGAAGAGATGCTTATTAAAAATGAAAGAAGTTGTTGGTTGATAGTAAGTCACTGAATGTTATTTTATCGTGGAAAGTAATGTCGATGACGTGGTGTTTTTCCTATAATTCTGTAAAATTATTTTTTTTTCTCGCTTTAGCGAATTTGAGTACATGGCACTATCGCTATCTTTTGTACATCTATGCTTCGAATTCTTATCAACGTCTAGTCTCTCTCCACCTCTTCCACCCAGCTGCTCCTTCTCTCTCTCTCTCTCTCTCTTCTTTTACACAGGGTTTGACAAGGTTAGGTTAAGGATCCCTAACTTTAATGACAAGCTAAGAGCTGTTGCCTACATCAGCTTATTTGATAGCATTTTTATTGCTATGAAACATACAAGTATTTTTTATTGTTATGAAACATACAAGTAGGGAGCAGGATGAAGATGGAGTCATCTGTGGGCCAGCATTTTCATATGATCAACTGACTATCTCGCTGACATCATAATGCTGTACGAATGCGTTCCAGACTCGAGTTATTCTGGGGATAAATGATCTCAGATAATCTCAGATGATCTCTCTCTCTCTCTCTCTCTCTCTCTCTCTCTCTCTCTCTCTCTCTCTCTCTCTCTCTCTCATTCTTTCTCTCATGAGAAATGAATTTTCATCGTGTACTGTCAGTACACATGAAACCTCCGTTATTACTATTTACAGAAAGGTGCCAAACACGCATGGGTCATTCAGCTCTATACACTATTTACCAAGTTTGTGTGCTGAAAGAAGAGTTTAATATAAGCATTGTTCTCTCTTTCTTAGTTGATATGTTCACAATCATCCGGAAAATTGGAAGAGGTGGCTATATCTCTGTTCCTTTTGAACCTTGTCTGTTTGCAAGTAAAGTTAGCAAGTGCGTCTCATGCTTAGCGGACGGAGAATCAAGCTTCCATAACTTACTTCACTGAATGACCCACACACTTGTTTTATTAGTTTCAAAGTTAAGCGATTGCTTCTCGCCCGTGCGCCACCATTTTCAATACTTGTGTTTCTAAAATAGGAATTAAACTCGCAATGTATATAGATCGAGAGGTAATCTCTCGGTGTGTGTGCATGATCAGTCTATCTTAAACAGGTTTGGCTCATCACTTAAGCATTATAATAACAGTGTTTTGTTACGTTTGAGGCTACTAAGAAAGCGTTTGATGATCATAAGCACCAGAAATTTGAGAGCGAAACATAACTCATAGCTTATAAGTTGGGTCTGTTGCTATGACAACTCATCACTCAGAATATGCTTGTGACGAAAATACACACACTTATTTCCCAAGACGCTAAAGAAGAAACCTTAGAATAGATGTGTAGGTCATGATATATAAATTTTTAAGTCTCTCATTATACATGTAACGCTATAAGAATTTTTTTTTCCTGTTGGGACGGAGGCACACTGTCACGAATAGCAGTGGATGGGATCATTATTACTATTATTATAAATGGCATAAAATACCAACAAGTTGACAAGTAAGACATGTCCATCTATAAGAATCTTTATTAAAGAAACGCTTCTCCTGAGCTGCAGGTTCTAACAGCCGAATACAGAGATGAATCATACTCCTGGAAATATCTGGCCCTAAAGAATTGGACCAATGCTCCAGTTTTAGCTTTGCTCATACGGGTTTGGCGCTACCTTACCCCCCCCCCATGAATGTAACGATAGTACTGGAGACATCAGCGTTGGTGGAAGATGAAGCAGACGAAAAGGAGAGATATTTTGACGTAGTCAATCCATCACACCTCTCACTTCCTGTATTTCACCCTCCGGTCAAGTGCTCATACTTTAGGCTAGGAGACTGATCATCTTGTACCTAGGGTGATGGACTGATTACATCACACTTCCTCTCCACTTCATCTAATTCGTCTTCCATCAATGCTTACGTCTCCGTTTATATGATTCAGTTTTGTATTCTACTGATGACATATTATGAATATAATTATAATACGCAAATTGAGATAATGGGATATGATCAGAAGGTAGGTAATCCCAGATCCTCAGATCAAAAGCATTAGAAAAGATGGCAAGTAGGAGCAGAGTTTAATTGTTTTTAAAGAGCTTTCAGTTTATGGTGCTTCAGTGAGAAGGATATCCTCATTAAAATGTAAATTTCGC
The DNA here is from genome assembly GCF_038502225.1 of Cherax quadricarinatus. NCBI lineage: Eukaryota > Metazoa > Arthropoda > Malacostraca > Decapoda > Parastacidae > Cherax > Cherax quadricarinatus. Next base: position 9,598,521 of record NC_091325.1, on the reverse strand, counting down.
AAAATGTATAAACCTAAATAGTGAAAGAAAACATTGAAAATAAGGTCATCTGAGGAATTCTGAGGACAATTGAAGAAATGGTAGGAGCTAAGAACAGTGGAGAACAAGAAATGTAAGGAAGGCTTTAAAAAAAAAAAGCAGGGCGATGTTTGAAAAGGGTGAGGAGGAACAGATAGCAGATGAGGAATCTTTAAATGAAGGGGGACGGGAACTAGACATCACAAAGGAGTAGGGTACAGATGAGAGGAAGAGAGGAAGTAATAGAGGAGAGGAAGAGTGGTGTGGGTAGGGCAGTGTGAGGATACAGGCCAGGATCGAAACTCGTCCTCGTCTGGTAATAATGAGAGCAAGCCACTGAAACACTGCACCATAACTCCCACACAAATGGGCTCTACGTCATGTGCGATTTATGAACCATGCTCTTCGTGTGCTCTCTCAGACACCCCGCGCATTCTTGACACCTGCTTCTGTTAGTAAAAAAAAAAAAAAAAGTAACTTAAGTCTTCTCAAGTTCAAACGCCGCTCTTTTATATTTTGTAAAAAAAAAAAAAAAATACGGTAATGTTTATATTTAAATTTCTTTGTGTCTCTTTTATTGAATTCCATGATTTTCCGGTGCAGTCCTTGCTCGCTAATTCACAGTTATGGGGTTGTTCCGTGACGGTCATGCAATTTACAGCAGCGCCTCTCTGGAAAATATAGTTCTGGCAATCTGCTATATTACTGCTAGTCAGGTATCCTTCATGCTCATTTCTATTAAGATTTTTAAGGTTTCCATCACCATAATCTCTATTTTGTTTGCTTCAGTCAGGTCTCCTACACGATAATCCCAAGTCAGTTTACCCAAGTCAATTTTCTTCACTATAATCCGTCAAGAGTTTACCTCAGTAGATTTCCAGCATTCAATTTCCATTTCAATTTACCCCCCCCCCACCCTTCCCCTTCCCCAGTCATGTCTCCAAGTTAATCTCTAGTCGCTCTCCCCCCAGTCAATGTCAGCTACTATAATCAGTGTTTCTCAGCCAATTAGGCAGACACACATCAATCGTCTAAGATTTACCTTGTTCCCGGCGATAGTGTTGGGGAAAATTGTTTTCCTCCCATTTATTATACTGAAAGGCTAACCCACTGGTGTCATACAGTGCCAGGAGAATGGGAGGGCAACGCCGAGATAATTAGGATTTTATTGTCGTTCAGGAACATAAAAATATATTTTTCATACATGGTTTAGTCAGACTAATTTAGAAATGCGTCTTCGAATAACTCTAGAGAGTAGTGAAATGAATTTTTCAGTTATAATGTTCCAGTCAATTTGATTGTAGTCAAACTCCAACATTATACAAATATTTTGGTATCTTAAAGTCGTTATTATACAATTTATTTTATTTCAAATTAGAATTTATAATAAAATAAATGTATCACATTTGTAAAAGCATTACCATGCAGTTTCTGCAATTCCCACTTCAACCTTCATCAAAAATTGTTTTAAACAGTTGATATTTTCCGACCAACATTTTTTCCATCTTAAATAACTTATACTCCTGTATACAACAGTCAACAGCAACGTGATAAATTCATACCTCTTCCTTTCCCAACGGAGAGACTAGAACAAGAGACCGAGATTCTGTTCCATCAGCGAGGCAGCTGCGCTCGCCACAACGTTACACTTGAGAGAACGTATCTGGGAGTCAAGAGTGACCACATCAGCAGGTCTGGGAGGTGAATTAAGCTCGAGTACAAAGAGTGAATGAAGAATGTTGGGGTCGAGAGGCAAGAAGTTTTACATTGTTGATTGACAGATTAAGTATAGAAAACTGTGAATTACTATTAGTATGGAAATTAAAGAATTACCCATAAAATCCGTGTGACAAGCAGTCACGCATTCAAATAATATTTTAGTTTACAAAGCATTTGATACTTTTTCAATATTTTATTTAAAATTCAATTCATTTTCGTTTCAAATACCTCCAGTTCCTGAAATTTTTGATAACAAATAGTGTATGCAGAACAGCACCGAGCCGTTAAATACACGACAAAAATTCTGTCAACTTGTAATTAATATTATCTCGATCGTTTTATTTAACTCTGACATTTTTGCATAATAAATCTCAAAGTTTTTGTCTCGTTTCATTGGGGAAATGCTTGCATTTCATGTTTCTAAGGATGTCCCGATTAGCCTCAGCCTCACAAATTTCTTCTCTAATTTAAATTGTTTTCCTGTGCCATTTTAATATTTTTTTTCCACTTCATGTATCCTTTTTTTCGCTCCATACAAATTCTTCTATTATTTTGTAATTATGACATTACTTAGTTTCTTCCCACTAGCCTTCCTGTAATTGTTTCCCCGAGCATTCAAGAAAATAATGGTAATCTCACTATTTTTACCATTGGCATTATGATCTTCCAGGTATAGAACTTCTACTAGATCCAATATATTTTTTCGTACAGAACCACCACTTGCTTCAATGTAAATTAACGTAAAAAATCTCCTTTGACTTCGGTGTCTTCCCACGAAAGAGAATCACCACTGGTTTCAGTCCTTCCTCGTACAGTAACACTGCTGGCTTCACTATCCAGTATGCAGAACCAATGCTGTCTTCACCGTCCTTCCAGGTACTGAATCATCAATGACTTCATAGCCGGCAGCAAACATTATTATAATAATTAGTCTTATATATCTGTTGAATTCAAACATAATTAAATCATGCCGACAGATTTGCTGTTTATAAACTAATACACACCCACACACTATGCCTCACACTATATATTTATCACGTCATATTCACGGACGAATTAAAGTGAAAAAGGCAATAATTAAAACAAATGGAAAAAAAATGCATTCAGAGGATAGGATACATGTTTAAATGAAAATTTTGGAATTTTGCCTTTGCATACTCAGACTTTTTATTTTTATTTTTTCTGACATCAAGAGCTCAGATTTCTCTTCATAAGTCACGTGTTCTGTAAGACGCCCTCTAGGGAGATATCTTAAAGCAGGGTGAGGGGATCTTGGTCTATGAAATTGAACCTGGAAGCTGATTGCCTCCCATTCTTCCAGGCGCCGAATGAACCCATGATTATAATGATAATGATTATAATATTAGCAATAATAATAAAAGTAATAATAATAATGTAAAATAATAAACAGTAATTTTGTTTTTTAATTCTACACAATTAACTGTTTCGACGGTCTGGAATAAAACACACAGATAAAAGGTTATTTTGAGTGATAAATACCGCTTCAATTCCTAATAAGAAAAATAATCATGATAACGATCACTGTGATGATTTCCAGTGTCATTATGATTATGAAACAGCATTTATAGTTGCGTATATATAGCATAGTATGAATAATAATAGCAGTATTAATTAATGAACAAAAAGGCAGTAAGAATAAACTATTGTATTTAAAAACATGCATTAGACATGTTTGAGTTATACAGCTTTGAAGTAACACTAAATATTTTTATCAATTATATATTACTAACCTTTCATTACACTATTACGAATTACATTAAAAAAATATCACATTATTGTTTTCCCGTTAATATTACTTTATTGATATTACTACTATTACTACTACAATATATTATTAACGAAGAAATACACAAATATATACCATTGAAGTCGAACGATCAGGTATATACAGGACAGTATTATGAGGAAATACGAACCGTTTGAGTGCACTATTACGTAAACATCAAAGCAATATAGACCAGGTAAGTAGATAAGCAGATAGGTAGGTAGGAATATAATTATATGCACATTAGTAGATATAAACGTAAGTGGTAGATTTGCATGTATATTACAATAATACAATCAAATTAAGCTATCAACAATAAAGGGTCTTACAGCTGTGCAAGAAGTTAGTTTTATTAAGAAGTCAGAGATAATCGTCACCATAGGTGGGACTTTCATCAAGGAGGTCAGTTAAAGTTAGTGTTCTGTGGCAGCGGAGTCGATGGAAGTTAACTGTGTGTGCCCACTAATAGGTTGGACAGTCCTATCAAAATATGGTGAACTGACAGTGTAATGCGACTGTCCTCGCAGAGCGGTGTCAGGTATTTTTTCATGATGTGACCATAAGGTTCGTGTAGTCTTGTGGCCACATCATGGAAAAATCATCCAAATCCAAATGAGGATGTCAAGTGTGATACCACCTACGACAGCTTCACCTCGCCTGTCTACAGTATATAAGCCACTTCTTCGCACATATGCTGTATTCTTTTCATGATTTATGGACTGATTACATCGACTCAAGGCTGAGGGACTGATTACCTCAAACTCCTCCTGTTCTTCGCCATTCCCCTTTGTATGGTCTATTGAAGTCACTGTGTGGCGAAGCGTTTCCTCAGTAAAGATACCCAGGTGATGAACATGTGTCTAATTTATCAACACAGAGTTGAATGAGGTCAACAGGATGAGAGTAGTCGAATATCTGGATAATCTGTAATGTATTGCGAGAGTCGGAAACAACTAGGGATGACGTGGACGTTGATACATGATAGCCATGAGAATTGTGTATAACTCGGAAAAACTACTACATATTCAGAACCGTCTGGGAATTAAGAACCATCAGCTTACACTACAATAGCACGAAACTAAAAATGGAAATGATCAAGAAAGAGCAAGCGTGAAGTTATGACAAGCAAGCGAGTAATGTTCCCCATGACAGTCACACTGAGACCCTTCCCACAGGAAATGATGAGCATTCAAATCACCTAATAAAAAGAAGGGTGGAGACAAGAAAAAAATCAGAAGACACATGCGAAGAATAGATAATGGGTGAGGAGAAAAATACAGAGACCAGACAGTGTACTTGCTTAAATATACACAATCCCTAATATAATGAAGAGAAGTTCGAACGGAAAGCCGAGAGTAAAGAATATCACTGCAAGCAAGAACACACTCTCGTTAAATGTCTTATCGGGAGACGGAACAAGTGATTGCAATAAAATATAGCCAGAGATAGGAAGGCCAACAGTGGCAATTAATTTCATTTCACATAAAATATACAAATAAGGGAAAACTGGAAGAGCAACATTTGGAACTTTTCCTTATTTCCCCTGTGTCCTCTGATATTTTACTGCATGAAAGTTAGTCAGAAAAAAAGGCAGATAACGGCAACAGAAAGCAGGAGGCGAGTAGAAAACCTAATGCATGGTGGTAGTATGGATAACCCTAAAAGAAAGACGTTGATCAGCAAGTGTACGGGATTGCGGAGGGAGAAAGCGAAGGAAAAAGAAGCAGGTTGGTGTCTATCGCAGGTTTTATCTCTTCAGTAAAAGCTCATATGGTCTATAGAGTTTCTAAAGACAAGTAGCAGAAACCGTAATGTAAAAAGCAGAAGAGGAAGATGGAACAGCGTGTAAAAAGACATAGTCAGTTGTCAAAAACGAGACAGGGATAGGATGGGGGTGTCCTGGGAGGAAGGAATCTAGGCAAAGATAGGAGTGGCAGAAAGTGGGGGTGGATGGATGTCCACAATCGTAACAGATGCAGAAGGTAAAGGGAAAGACACAGATATGGAAAGTTAAGCATATCTGAGCAAGAGGTTGGAATGGAATGTTGGTGACTGATGGAGTTTTGAGCTGTTGAGGTTTTAGAGGAAAAGATTAGGACGCCGCATGAGATGACTGTGTAAGAAGTAGGGAGAAAAGAAGGCGAAGAGGTGGGAACGTCAGAGATGAGGACTGATTAAAGACTGGACCACAGGAGTAACTGTTTACAAGGACCTGAGGGCACCGAACTGCTCTGGGGAAGGAGAGACATGGAATTCTTCCTTGAGTCACTGCCATACCCTATGATAGGCCCTCCGTTTCCTTGAGACGAAAGATTTCATATTGTCTCACGAAACAGGGGAATTAGCGGAAATACGAATGGTGAGCTTTGCCCCATTTACTGCATGTAGAGGGGCATTCTGCCAGTAGTCTATAATATTTGGCCGGGTAGCCAAAGTACCAACAATGTCTGCATTGGTAACTGAGACACTTTTGCAACATTTGGGTATCTTTATTCTGGAAACGTTTCCCCGCACAGTTGCTTCTTAAGTCCTATGTACTGGACTGAAGAAGCCAGTGTGTGACGAAACGTTTCCAGAATAAAGATACCCAAATGTTGCAAAAGTGTCTCATTTATCGACGTGTCGGTTCGGTAAACCATTTATTCACAATGTCTGCATTGTTGAGAGGCAGAGAGCAATTCCCGCATCAGTAAATGTTGCTTACAATATACACTGAAGCCGGATGCTACCGGCATTCGAAAGTTAGTTTAACAATGCTGCTTGGATAACGTCTCCGACCCCGGGAAGGGCGGACATAAGTTTCCACTTTGGCGACTAGAAGGTTCTTGGAGCTCGAGTTACTCCTGAATGTCCGGGCTGCATTTCACCAGTATGCGGGGATGAAGACAGTACCACAACTTGAACTGAGAAGGGAATGTCTCTGTATCGAGACAGATGTCGTCAACAGAGTGAAGAGAAACTCAGTTTGGTCAGCATCCTTCACATCGATAATTCGTAAACCCCATCTTGAGGGTATGACAGAACTTGGTATCCTAAAGGCCTCATGAGTGCCTTGCTAACGTCATGGTTAGTGAGCTAATCAGGTGTTGTTGGTTAAAAAGAATATTGTCCAAGAGTGTCATTGAAAAATATCTTGAAGGGAAGAGATTACCCAGTGGGTAGGGGAGAGGCAGTATCAGTATTAACGTCATTTTCATAAAGTACGAGTCAAAGGTGTTTGGACAATGACTTCGAGTCAATCAATCATGTGATACGCGACCGATTCGAAAATTGATATGCCGTCGTTGGAGAAGCCGGATGCATAATCATGGTAGAGTGAAGGTCAGGAACACTGGCACCTGAGTCAGGCAACGAGGGGGTTGCCCAAGGGCTGTACCAGGTTCGATGGAAAATCCGTGGATGGTTCTGAGTCAGGTAAGGGTTCCGCAGAGGTAAGGGGCCAGGGTGGAGGCAAAACAAACTGTACATTTTTTAAGATTTTTGGGGTGGAAAAAATGAGGAGAGACTGCTCCGAGGAGAAACAGAAGTGACTGTGTATCCCCCTCCACGTCTAAGAGTACCCTCAGCGCAGTACTTAGTACTGACGCCGCATGGAAACCACTCCTTGTTCTACCCTTCATGCCAGGAAACCAGCATTCCAAGATGGTATTTTTCACATCAATCGAGCCAGCTCAGTTAACAAGAGAAATGAGCGACAGAAAACCTGTCCTTTTGAGCACCCCCTCCCAGAACCGAAGGACACACGAGTACAGGCGGCCCATCACTTTCCCCAGATAATCTAATTCCCACGGCAAACACTACACCAACCGAGGTCCTCAATGGAATAGAACGAACAACCCCTTGTCCCTCAACCTAGAAGCAACAATTTTCAAGAGAAATATTCTCAAAGGCAGAATGGAAAGGAGGGGAGGGAGGAGATTATTTAGAATTGATCTGAGGAAGAAGACATGAGGCCGAATTCCTCGGATCGAGAGTCTCCACGCCTCGCCAAGCAACCCCCTCCTTAAAGAAGGTTTTATAAGGAGATATATAGGCAAGTAGGAAGGTGTATGTGTATATCAGCAGGTAAGTAGGTATATACTATGTAGGAAGGTATTGTAGTACAGTTTCCCGCAGGTCGGATCTACCCAACATAAGCCATCATATACTTGTTTTCTCACCTCTAGGCTTACATATTACTCATGAAATCCATTTCCATGAGTCCTGCCATGAGTTCAAGCCCCACCCGTTCCGTTTATTTTTGGTGTGTTTTTATGACTGTTTCTGTCCTAGCCGTCTTTGCTGGGTTAACTGCCCTTGCTGTGCTTGCTGTGCTTGCTGTGCTTGCTGTCTTTGCTGTGCTGTCTACTCTGAATTATTTTTAAGCCTGCTAGTGCACGTTTGTTTTTATTTACAGGCTGTAATATTAGCGCATATCTGTGTCGAATGTTGTGTATGGTCGCCCATAGCTGTGAATGGTATTAAGCAACATGCAAGTGAGTAGGGTCATGCATAACAGTGCCTGGATTTCCATGGTCGTAGATAGCCGTCCATTATAATACATACACATAAATACTCGTGCATGATAACAGGTAACTGTGCACTTCTGAGTACATACTTGGAGCTGGTGAGTGTTGTGGTTACACGAGTCTCCGCTCATTTATAATTCATTTTTCATACATACTTTAAGTTACCAACGGTGCGTGCACGTGTATTTATTTAGGTGTGTGTGCGTATGTGTACTCACCTAATTGTGATTCCAGGGGTCGAGACATAGCTCCTGGCCCCGCCTCTTTACTGGTCGCCACTAGGTCACTCTCCCTGCTCCGTGAGCTTTATCATACCTCTTCTTAAAGCTATGTATTGCTCCTGCCTCCACTGCCTCCACTTCCTGACAACTCTGTGACGGAAGAAATTTTTCCTGACGTCCCTGTGACTCATCTGAGTCTTCAACTTCCAATTGCGACCCCTTGTTGCTGTGTCCCATCTATGGAACATCTTGCCACTATCCATCTTGTCCATTCCCCTCAGTACTTTATACTTCGTTATCATTCCCCCCCCCTCCCTCCTGTCCTACAATGTTGTCAAGTCGATTTCCTTTAACCTCTCCTCGTAGGACATGTTCCTTAGCTCCTTGACTAGTCTCGTTGCAAATCTTTACACATTCTCTAATTTCTTGACGTGCTTGGTCAGGTGTGGATTCCAAATTGGTGCTGCATATTCTAATATGGACCTGGCGTACACAGTGTACAGAATCCTGAACGATTCCTTACCGAGATGTCAGAATGCTATTCTTAGGTTTGCTAGGCTTCCATATGCTGCAGCAGTTATTTGGCTGATGTGCGCTTCAGATGTTCTCGGTATTATGCTTAACCCAAGATCCTTTTCCTTGAGTGAAGTTTGCAGTCTTTGGTCCCTTATACTGTACTCTGTGTGTGGTCCTCTTTCCCCTTCCCCGAACTTCATGGCTTTGCACTTGGTTGGATTGAACTCCAGGAGCCAGTTTCTGGACCAGACCTGGAGCATGTCCAGATTCCTTTGTAGTCCTCCCTCGTCCTCCTCTGACTGAATTCTTATTACTTCACATCGTCTGCAAACAGGGACACTTCTGTATATTTCTTCCGCCACGTCATTCACATATACCAGAAACAGCACCGGTCCTTATACCGACCCCTGTGGAACCCCCTCTCGTCGCATGCGCTCACTCTGACACCTTGTCACTTAACGTGACTCGCTGATGCTTTCCAGTCATGTATTCCCTGATCCATTGCAGTATCTTCCCTCTTATACCTGCCTGATCCTCTAGCTTTTGCATTAATCTCTTGTGTGAGACTGTCTCACAGTCTACCCCCCCCCTCTCTCTCTTACTTCTGTCACCCTGTTATAGAAATCCAGAAGTTTTGTGGCACAGGATTTCCCATCCCTGAATTCATAGCGGCTATGTGTGCACTCACCTAATTGTACTCACTTAATTGTGGTTGCAGGGGTCGATTCATAGTTCTTGGCCCCGATTCTTCACTGGTCTCTGCTAGGTCCTCTCTCTCCCTGTTTCATGAGTTTTATCATACCTCATCTTAAAAGTATGTACGTCACTTTGTCACTTCCTGACAACTCTATGACTGAAAAAATAATTAGCATCTCTGACTAGTCTGAGTCTTCACTTCCAATTGCGATCCCTTGTTGCTGTGTCCCATCCCTAGAACATCCTATTTCTGCGCACCTTGTCAATTCCTCCTAGTATTTTATATGTCGTTATGTCCCCTTATCCCTCCTGTCCTCTAGTGTCGTCAGGCCGATTTCCCTTAACCTCTCCTCGTAGGACATGTGTGTGTGTGTGTGTGTGTGTGTGTGTGTGTGTGTGTGCGCTAAACTACTTGCACTTAAATTAGACAATTTTTAATTTGTTGTAACTAAGAAGCTGAGTTCATAGAGAACTGCAGGATTCCTAACTTGATCTAAGGAAATGAGGAGTAGTATGAATTTCTTAGGACACGATGCCCTTTTCCAGAATGAAAACACCTTACTCATGTGAATAAAATTTTGACAATAAACTATCGGATGACAGTTTCGGTACTGAAGGTAATTTCTACCGCTAGCATGCTTTTCCATGAACTTGCTGTTAATGCTGAAGATATCTAAAACGAGATAAATGTTAGTGTTTTTCATCCACTTTGAGCTTTTCTTTGCTTCGAAAGCTATTTTGTTTGAGACTAGACTTTCAGCATTTTGCTATTTAATTTCCGACACTGGCACCAATGTGCGTAACGAACCACATATGTTCTATTATATTGCGCGCGCGCGCGCACACACACACACACACACACACATCCTGTCTTTGTCACCTTGTCAATTCCTCTCAGTATTTTGTATGTCGTTATCATGTCGTCCCTATCTTTCCGGTCCTCCAGTGTCGTCAGGTCGATCTCCCTTAACCTCTCCTCGTAGGACATATCCATTAGCTCTGGGACTAGTCTTGTTGCAAACCTTTACACTTTCTCTAGTTTCTTTGCGTGGTTGGCTAGGTGTGGGTTTCAAACTGGTGCCGCATACTCCAATATGGGCCTAACGTACACGGTGTACAGGGTCCTGAACAATTCCTTATTAAGATGTCGGAATGCTGTTCTGAGGTTTGCCAGGCGCCCATATGCTGCAGCAGTTATTTGGTTGAGGTACGCTTCAGGAGATGTGCCTAGTGTTATACTCACTCCAAAATATTCTTCCTTGAGTGAGGTTTGTAGTCTCTGGCCCCCTAGACTGTACTCCGTCTGCGAGCTTCTTTGCCCTTCCCCAATCTTCATGACTTTGCACTTGGTGGGGTTGAACTCCAGGAGCCAATTGCTGGACCAGGTCTGCACAGTAAAAAGTGTTATCACTATATTCAAAATAACCACAGTGAAAAAAAGACACAATGTTTTAGAGACTGGACACAGCAACAAGGGGACACAGTTGGAAGTTGAAGACACAGATAAATCACAGGGATGTTAGGAAGTATTTTTTCAGCCACAGAGTAGTCAGGAAGTGGAATAGTTTGGGAAGCGATGTAGTGGAGGCAGGATCCATACATAGCTTTAAGCAGAGATATGATAAAGCTCACGGTTCAGGGAGAGTGACCTAGTAGCGACCAGTGCAGAGGCGGGAACAGAAACTAGGACTCGGCACCTGCACCCTCAACTAGGTGAGTACAACTAAGTGAATACACACACACACACACACACACACACACACACACACACACAATAGGATCACAGTAAACAGGTGATATCACTATATGCAAAATAACCACAGTGAAAAAAATAATTAAATTCCAAGAGTTTTCATATGTAAAATCACAAAAGCGCTTGGAATTTAATATATATATATATATATATATATATATATATATATATATATATATATATATATATATATATATATATATATATATATATATATATTAGTGTGAGTTGCTTACAAACCCTTGGGAACGGCTTAATGTGAGGAAGGGAAATGCTGTTCCCATTCCCTGGGTCAAAAACCTTCAACTAGCACCTAAACACCACATTTGAAGGGTGTCATAACTCTTAAAAATACTTTGAACTCAATAAATAAAAGAAAATATTTTAATTTTTTAGTCACTGCTATGATACTTACTACGGAGAGGAGTATTACGGATTGTCGTAGTGCCGCGAGTCAGCTGATTAGCATTCAGTGAAATGCGCTAAACCTGACTGGGTCATAACGTATGGGTTATGAGAGGAAATCAGGAATAATCAAAGGAAGACTATAACTTCAAATATGTTCAAATAGAAGCTCTTAACTCTCAGAAGTTATGCAGCACTTGGGAAATGGAAGATAATAAGATTTAATTCGAGCAGCTTGATTGTAGATCTAATACTCTGTATCAAGAGCCTCTTTATAAGTGGAAAGAAGTTAAATAGAATACTTAGGCGAAGTTATCAGACACGACAAACTCCCAGAAAATGCCAGACCAAAAGCATGGAGTTGCCATATATTTAAGAGTCATCAGGTATAAATGCAATTAACAGGGTTTAGCAAAAGTTACCTTAGTAGAGCCTAACAAATCATTAATCACACACAGTGATTAATGTCAGCCTGGCTTGTGCATTGGTTAGTGGAAGCTTTCATGCCACTGCAAGATCAGCACCACATTATAAATGGATTAAGCTGATGGATGTGTTTTCTGTCGCGTGTTTACTGGACTCACAAGCATAAACATAACCCACGGACCAGGCACAGCGCGTGAAAATTAGCTTCATGTGTGCGTTAATTGCATGTGTGTTTCATATTATACGTGTGTGAATTTTATATAAGCATTATAATATATATATATATATATATATATATATATATATATATATATATATATATATATATATATATATATATATATATATATATATATATGCGCGCCGTAGAGTAGAGCAGACATCACAATTCATACGACTTTCCGAACCGCGTGATACCCACCCATCCTTCTGGGCTCAAGATAGGCAAACCAGAGCTGGTGTAGTAATAGGTAAGGGAATGAGTTAGAAAAAATGTGAGAGAGGGAGTGAGAGAGAAAGTGGAGGATGTCGCAAGAGAGACTGCTAGGGAGTTTGTGGGGGAAGACAGGAATGGTGGAGTAGGGCGTGAGTGGAAGAAGAATAGGACTTTGTGGTCGATGAGTGAGTGGTGGATGAAAGAGTGGAGAATGCAGGAACGGAGGGTGGAGGAGGCAGGAGTAACTGGTGGAGAAGTTGTTAGAGGAGGCAAGATTAGTGAGTGAAGCAGACACGAGTGGTGGATGAAGGAGCAGACGAGGCAGGATGGAGTAGAGGTAGCAGAAGTGGTGAGTGAATGAAGCATGAGTGGTGAGTGAAGTAATGGAGGAGGCAGGAGTGGTGAGTGAAATAGTGGAGGAGGCAGGAGTGGTGAGTGAAGGAGTGGAGGAAGCAGGAGTGGTGAGTGAAGGAGTTAAGGAGGGAGGAGTGGTGAGTGAAGGAGCTAAGGAGAGAGGAGTGGTGAGTGAAGGAGTTAAGGAGGGAGGAGTGGTGAGTGAAGGAGCTAAGGAGAGAGGAGTGGTGAGTGAAGGAGTGGAGGAGACAGGAGTGGTGAGTGAAGGAGTGGAGGAGGCAGGAGTGGTGAGTGAAGGAGTGGAGGAGGCAGGAGTGGTGAGTGAAGGAGTGGAGGAGGCAGGAGTGGTGAGTGAAGGAGTGGAGGAGGCAGGAGTGGTGAGTGAAGGAGTGGAGGAGGCAGGAGTGGCGAGTTGTTACGAAAATATCTTGGAGTCGAGCGGGTAAAAGTCTTGTCTAAGGGCATAAACAAAATACTAAAAAAAATAAACCACACTAGTAACTTCACAAACGCGCTAAACAGGTGGTCAGAACTTTAAAGTTGATTACCAGGAAAGACATACAATCACACTTTATAAAAATATACAATATTAACAGTAACAATTATATAGCACAAAACCTGCCTTCACCACATTCCACATGTTACAAAATAGCTCACTAGTACATTGCTACTAGTTATTTCCAGTTAGGCAATATGGTTATATATGTATGCACAACAGTGCGTTTCCATCACCCCTTCCCTTCTGCATGTAATATTATTATACCTGTACTCTATTATACAGGCCCCCACATAAATACCTGGAGCCATACTCAAACCAGGGCCATGCCCCATGCTAGGGCCACCCTAATAGTACAAAAAAAACTTTTGGCCTAAAAGTTTCCAAATAACACACCACACACTACTTATCTGCAACCTAATTCCAGCACATTGTCTTCAGCGACGGTTGGACTAGTGACCTACACAGCTCTCAATCCCTGTACTTTACCTGTCTCATATGCGTCCACCTGCCATTCAGTCTGCGTCCATGTAAGCACTGACACTATTTTATTGAGTTTTGTTCAACAGACTACAAACACATAAAAATATAAAAATGCAGTATGCTGCATAATATGAGTGAAAGAGTGGAGGAGGCAGAAATGACTAGTGAAGGAGTGGAGGAGGCACGAGTGGTGAGTGAAGGAGTGCAGGCAGAATAGTGTGTGAAGTAGTGGAGGCAGGAATGAGTGAAGGAGGCAGGCATGATGAGTGAAGGAGTGGAGGAGGCAGGAGTGATGAGTGAAGGAGTGGACGAGGCAGGAGCGATGAGTGAAGGAGTGGAGAGCGGTGAGTGCGCTCTTTCTTGGGCAGACTGGTCGCTCCTGCAGGTCTCTCAGGGATGTTTAAACTCCATCAGCAGTCCCGGCACGGGTGGCCGCCACGCCAAGGAAATTCTACAAGCCTTCTTATTTCTTCTACGAGATAAAATATAACCATTTTGGAGAGCAGGTATCTCGAAAGTCTTATTCCTTTTCTAATTTATTTCATTTGCATTTTTTCCAGTAAGGATAATGTATTTGTAAATCTATACGGTATGGTATCTTCCCGTTTTATTTGAAACGACACTTTAAAATTTTTGAACTGACAGTATCATGAGAACAGTATATCGAGGGACATGTGAGATGTACACAACTTTTTAATTTGTCGATCATAGGAGTTTATGTGATTTCTAAGTATCAGCTAAATATGTCCGAAAGTAACCCAGTCAAGTACAAAAATGAACCGACCTAATGTACATTTGGATCAACATGCACCTGATGCTTCGGATATATATTTTATGCTCTACCTTCAGTCTTAAACTACTTAAGGTACTAAGTTAGGATTTATATATCGGAGAGCACATAATCGTAACTCTTTCTCACGGGCGTTACTACACTTCTCCTAGACTATCCTACAACAAAATGCGTGTGGATTCTCACGATAGAAAACTATTTCCCACGTTACCAATCGAAAGCCACTCGTTTATGTTATCTCGCTGTTAAGGGTTAAGAGAATGCAAGTTAATTTAACTTTTGTAGAGTTTTAGATCGGGAACAAATCAAACTGAAATGTATACGAAACTGCCCGCCTAATTTGGGAGGCAGGTCGTCTGCCACTACCAAGAGAGGAAGACTTGCACCACGGCCAGGCAACTTCTGGCAATTTGTCGCTTTAGTCCGTCTTTGTTAAATCTTTAAAAACTGCCAAGATTCGTACTCTTTGTGACTGCAATGTTTATATAGTCCGACATTTTTGGTTTATACTCTAATCAGTAACTATTTGTGAACTATTACTTATCACTAAAATTATCATATAATTCCGTAAATATATACAGTAAAACAGTTTTTGTCACACGCTTATCCTTACTTTCTGCTGAGGTTCACACTAAATCTCACTCTCATTATCCATGATTCTACCTCCTTCTGATTTTTGAAGTATCCATTTTTATGCAGGAGAGCATGCATGTATTCAAAATAACTTAGGTCACATTTTTTTTTCATTATCCTCCTCTTTGTATCGAATCCCAGAAACATCCATAAAAATGCGTAAAATTATCCCACACATTGTCTCTTTCCCCTACCACCACTCTTGTCAGACTCGGTAATCCTAAAGCCTCTTGACTCCATTAATGACTTATCGCTTCCCCCACTCCCCTAGCCCTGCCATCAGCCTCCTTATCTCTCACCTCTCCAGTCACTACGAACCATGTTTTATTTGCTTCAATTTCGTCTATCACCTACTGCCAAAAACCACAGCTACGAACTGTGAATATGCAGCATTGTGTAGCCACCCTTCAAGAAGGGTGCCATGATGCTGATGAAAGGCTCTTGATACAAGGATTTGAAGCAACCCTCCCTTTCCTCTGATCAATACCGATTAATTTCCCTTTTCTCACGCTTTGTTTGACCTTTACTGTCTTAACGCATATTGCTGAATAAAATAATAATAATAAATAATAAAAGGTAAGTTTTCTAGCCAACCCTGCCCTTCATCCTCAGAGTATTCCAGCTGTTTATTCGCTGCAATCTAAGTCTATCCTACTTACTTCCGCTGTCACTGCTTTTATGATTAATGTTCGACTTGGAACTGAAATCTAGGATTAGTAGAGCAAGGCATTTGGTAATGCTAAGTGGTTTTCATTTGTTTAAACAGCAGTTCTTTCTATAAATTTAATGAAAACACAATAGTATAAATGTCTGTTTCCAAAAGTATATTGCGTATACAGCACAGCTGGATTCATTTTCTAAATCGTAATGCAAATGTTGATATCTCCAGGCATTTCGTGTTGCAATCAGCATATCAGGAGCTTGCATTGTTGCATAAAAGAGGATGAAGTCAAGGAAAAACGTTTTTGGTAGCAAAAACGCGATCACAATTATTCATTCAACAGTTGTCTTGTCATATGTGCACTGATATCTAAATTCAAATAATCCTCTTGAGTGTAGGATCCTCACCAGCTCTTGAGTACAGGGCCTGTACTTCAAGTACACACTTCCAGGACACAAGTCTGGCTAGCTTTTTTTCTCTGAACTCCTTCGTGTTACCATGTTCATACTCAACAGTACGTCATATAAAAAAAAAAAACCTGTTTCCTCTTGCACCTAATACGCTCACACATGCTTGAAAGATGATCAAGCCCCCATCACTAATTGTGATATGTGACGACCCATATCCCTTCTTCCTTCCAGTCTGGATTTATATACCCTCTTGACTATCCTATTATGTGGTAATGATCAATGTAAATTCCAAGGACCATTGTTTCTATAAATCCTTCTTAATGATCATTTGGCATTGCTCCTGTATACTGAACGATGTATATAACTTGTTTACAAAACTAACAAGTTGATAAATACAATACCTGTGCAGCATTTGGGAATTTTTATTCTGGAAACGTTTCTCCGCGTAGTGGCTTCTTCAGTCCAGTGCAGAGAAAGATGGAAGATGAGTAGTAGTAGTTTGTGGTAATCATTTCCCCAGCTTGGAGTCGATGTGTTCAGTCCATCAGTCTTGACAAAAGTACAGTATGTAAGCCCCGTATCCGCGAATATTTATGGTCTGAACACATCGACCCCAGGCTGAGGAAATGATTGCCTGAAACCTCCCCTCATCTTCCATCTTTCTCTGCAGTTGACTGAAGAAACCACTGCGTGGCGAAACGTTTCCAAAATAAAGAATCCCAAATGTTGCACAAGTGTGTCATTTTTCATATTGAACGATATTAACTATTTCTCAGAATGTCTCAAACAATCAAATTGTTTGACTTGTATGCACATCAGTTTTCAGAAACACGAGTCCAGATTTCTTACCGCCTTTTCACAAACTTTCATCAACCTTACGGAATCGAATAAACTCTCCAATTAGTTTTGAATTTGCCACATCCTTTAATGTTACTGTTTGTGGTTATAGCAAGTTGCCTTCAAATTTGAACAGGACTATCTCCCCTAGTAGCTACGTCACTCTTAGATAGAATGATGATCCTATCCCGGGGTACTATCTTGCCCTGATTAGAACCCCCGTCTTTTGCAATCAGTGACGAAACGGAATGAAAGCGAAGTTAGGCGAATACCTTTTATACATATCTGCACTGGTCTTCTAGACAGTCAATTCTGTTCTTTGAACATAAAAATGAGAAGGAAGAGAACTTCGAGTCTCCTCGGTGAACTGGGTTTCCACAAGAGCTCCCGTTTCCCGGGAGAGGTATTAAGGTAATTCAATAAGAAGGGTTGGAGATTCTATACTGACGCTGGTGTGGAGGGAAAGTAATCAGTGTGTAGTACCCAAGGAGCACACTCCTCGCCTCACGAATTCAGTGCAATGGAGAGAGAAATACACACACATGGACGTGAGAGCAATAAAAGAGAGTACACATTCATGCACGCTTTCGCACGCGCGCGCGCGCACACACACACACACAAATACACAAACACACACACACATACAAAAACAAACAAACACAAACATTCAGTCCATTAAATAACAGCTGCAGCAGATGCTCATCTGCATGACTAAGCAGTCTCATTCCTGATACTTTGCAAAGCATATGTCAGATCCATATTGGAATATGCTGCACCAGTAAGGAACCCTTACCTGATTCAGCATGTCAAGAAACTGAAGAAAATGCAGAGGTTTTCAGCTAGATTAGTCCCAGAGCTAAGGGGTTTGTGCTATGAGAAGAGATTTAGGGTTTTAAACCTGATAGAGGAACGAAGACTTGGGAGTGATATGATAAGGTTAAGGATATTGAGAGGAATTGATAGGGTGGACAAAGACGGATTCTTGGAAAGGCAGGAAACAGGAACACGAGGACACAGATGGAATTTGAAAAGACAGACGAGTGTCAGGAATATTAACTATTTCTTCAGCCTTAAGATAGTCAGGAAGTGAAACGATCTGGGCAGTGAGTGAAGAGGCATAGCCTTAAGGAGTAACATGATAACGTTCTCGAAACTAGAAGCGTGAACTCAACAGCGGCCACAGAAGAGGCGAGGGCCAGGCGAGATTCGACCCTTCAACAACATATAGGTTAGCACACACACACACACGCACACACTCACACACTTAAATGTGCATAAAAAAACACCTTTGATGTTTAAGCATTAAAGTGAAAACTATAAACCGAGAGACTACAAAAACAATTACTACAACATAATCACCGAGAACGTAAAAGCGTACATGGTATGAACAAATTACTCGTTCAGCCCTCATTTCGTGCATTAACAAGTACAACTTATTCCCACTCTAATGATCATAATTAGTTACTCGAATAACAACGTATTTGTTTTTACAGTTTATAAAACAAAGAAGACAGATTAAGTGTCTGCAGAAGGCAGTAATAACATTCAACTTTTTCCTTGCACTGTGGAACAAGAGAGCACCACACACACTATGGAGCAAGAGAACACCAAACACACACTGTGGAACAAGAGAACACCACACTGCGGAACAAGAGAGCGCCACACACTGCAGAACAAGAGAACACCACACACACTGTGGAACAAGAGAACACCACATTGCGGAACAAGAGAGCGCCACACACTGCAGAACAAGAGAACACCACACACACTGTGGAACAAGAGAACACCACATTGCGGAACAAGAGAGCGCCACACACTGCAGAACAAGAGAACACCACATACACTCTGGAACAAGAGAACACCACACACACTGTGGAACAAGAAACACACACTGTGGAACAAGAGAACATCACGCACACACTGTGGAACAAGACAACACACACTGCGGAACACCACACACACTGTGGAACATACATTGTGGAACAAGAGAACATCAAACACTCACTGTGGAACATACATTGTGGAACAAGAGAACATCAAACACTCACTGTGGAACAAGAGAACATCAAACACACTGTGGAACAAGAAACCTCACACACTGTGGAACAAGAAACCACACACACTGTGGAACAAGAAACCACACACTTTGTGGAACATACACTGTGGAACAAGAGAACACACACACTGTGGAACAAGAGAACACACACACTGTGGAACAAGAGAGCACCGCACACACTGTGGAACAAGAGAGCACCACACACTGCGGAACAAGAAAACACCACACTCACTGTGGAACAAGAGAACACCAAACACTCACTGTGGAACAAGAGCACACCAAACACTCACTGTGGAACAAGAGAACATCAAACACACACTGTGGAACAAGAGAACACCAAACACTCACTGTGGAACAAGAGAACATCAAACACACACTGTGGAACAAGAGAACACCAAACACTCACTGTGGAACAAGAGAACACCAAACACTCACTGTGGAACAAGAGAACATCAAACACTCACTGTGGAACAAGAGAACATCAAACACTCACTGTGGAACAAGAGAACATCAAACACACTGTCGAACAAGAGACCACACAAACTGTCGAACAAGAGAGCACACACACTATGGAACAAGAGAACACCACCCACACTGTGGAACAAGAGAGCACCGCACACACTCTGGAACAAGAGAGCACCACACACTGCGGACCACACACACTGTGGAACATACACACTGTGGAACAAGAGAACACCACACACTCACTGTGGAACAAGAGAACACCAAACACTCACTGTCGAACAAGAGAGCGCCAAGCACTCACTGTGGAACAAGAGAACGCCAAACACTCACTGTGGAACAAGAGAACACCAAACACTCACTGTGGAACAAGAGAACATCAAACACTCACTGTGGAACAAGAGAACATCAAACACACTGTGGAACAAGAAACCTCACACACTGTGGAACAAGAAACCACACACACTGTGGAACAAGAAACCACACACTTTGTGGAACATACACTGTGGAACAAGAGAACACACACACTGTGGAACAAGAGAACACACACACTGTGGAACAAGAGAGCACCGCACACACTGTGGAACAAGAGAACACCAAACACTCACTGTGGAACAAGAGCACACCAAACACTCACTGTGGAACAAGAGAACATCAAACACACACTGTGGAACAAGAGAACACCAAACACTCACTGTGGAACAAGAGAACATCAAACACACACTGTGGAACAAGAGAACACCAAACACTCACTGTGGAACAAGAGAACACCAAACACTCACTGTGGAACAAGAGAACATCAAACACTCACTGTGGAACAAGAGAACATCAAACACTCACTGTGGAACAAGAGAACATCAAACACACTGTCGAACAAGAGACCACACAAACTGTCGAACAAGAGAGCACACACACTATGGAACAAGAGAACACCACCCACACTGTGGAACAAGAGAGCACCGCACACACTCTGGAACAAGAGAGCACCACACACTGCGGACCACACACACTGTGGAACATACACACTGTGGAACAAGAGAACACCACACACACTGTTTAACAAGAGAACGCTACACACACACTGTGGAAAAACAGAGCACCGCACACACTGTGGAACAAGAGAGCACCACACACTCACTGTGGAACAAGAGAACACCAAACACTCACTGTCGAACAAGAGAGCGCCAAGCACTCACTGTGGAACAAGAGAACGCCAAACACTCACTGTGGAACAAGAGAACACCAAACACTCACTGTGGAACAAGAGAACACCAAACACTCACTGTGGAACAAGAGAACACCACTCACTGTGGAACAAGAGAACACCAAACACTGTGGAACAAGAGAACACCAAACACTCACTGTAGAACAGGAGAACACCAATCACTCACTGTAGAACAAGAGAACACCAAACACTCACTGTAGAACAGGAGAACACCAATCACTCACTGTAGAACAAGAGAACACCAAACACTCACTGTGGAACAAGAGAACACCAAACACTCACTGTGGAACAAGAGAACACCAAACACTCACTGTGGAACAAGAGAACACCAAACACTCACTGTGGAACAAGAGAACACCAAACACTCACTGTGGAACAAGAGAACACCAAACACTCACTGTGGAACAAGAGAACACCACACACTGTGGAACAAGAGAACACACACTGAACAATATTTGCGAAACGTACTACATACTGTTAAACGAACATTTCATCAAATTAATTTAACGTTAATAAGCACTTTGATAGATAAATTTCCATATTTTACGGTTATTTACTGCAATATGGCGGATCCCATTTACTTTGAATGTAATATTTTAAATTTATATCTGTTGCAGATATTTTCAGCTCGCCAGAAGCTTCAACTACCACTCTCGTGGACAATATTCTAATATGAGCAATTCAGAGTTTTTCTGACTATTAACAAAGCCTTCGAGGATAAACTATATAACCACAAGATGGTGGAGCATTTATATATAGTGTTTTCAAGAAAAATGATCAGTAAACAGAACAGTCTCCGCCTGACTCTCCTCGTCACTATGCTTCCGCTCAGATATGTGTGTGACGTGATAAAGCCCAGTGTGTCGGCGAAATGTAGTTAATAAAGGAGCGCAGTATACTACATTTGTGTCTACTTTTCCAATAGTAACAGCCATGAACTGACACTGGCAGAAGCAGCCTTGGGCTGATAATGACAAAAGAATCGTAAGGATGACACTGAAAGTGACACTTCTTGCTTTTTCTCAAGTTTTGCTTAGTCATAAAAGTTTCTTTTGCTGAGAGGTTCTCTTCTGAAATTCTTTCTCCTAAAGCAATGAGAACAAAACAAAAAAAAATGCATTTTAAACTGCTAATCACAAGGCTTTTCAATAAACAATGGAGTACCAAATTTGTCTGAACAATTAATAGCAATAACATTACCCACAAAGGATATACTGTGTCGTTGACCATAAAAATATAATTATCAGTTAAATGGTCTGTAATTAATGGTCTAGTTATTTGTTTATAACAACGGAGTTGGAGAGATTACGTGGAATGATTATTGTATTTATGAGAATTATAGTTTTCTGAGTGAGGGATTTAAACAAATTAAAATAAATCTTTTAGAATTGCTTATGTGCCCATCTTACTAATTTCTTTTTTGCCACAGCCGTCTCTAATCTTTCTTTTATCATTGTCTCTGATCTAACCCCCCACCATCCACCAAAAATATACACACGTGCGTAATGCGTTCTCACGCATGTATATGCATAAAGGCACGTATATATAGGTATGTGCTGAAGGGTAATAATATCACGCTAAATTAGAACCTGCTTGTAGTCTAGTTTCTAAACGCTGCATGTTCAAGTACTTATTCCTCCATTTCTTCCTACCTATCAACTCACCTCCCTCGCTCAGGCTCAGGCTCACTCTCTCTCTCTCTCTCTCTCTCTCTCATGCACGTACTCAAACACATGTACACTTTTGTTTATAAACAGCAAGCTTTAAAAAAGCTAGTAATGAATTACCTCTTTTTCAATGTGTCTTGGTTATGAAGCAGATATCAGCTTCTGATGGAGATGGAATATGCGGTGCGAGTGTAAATCTTCTTACACTGAAATATATGCTTACT
This sequence comes from Cherax quadricarinatus, assembly GCF_038502225.1. Classification (NCBI taxonomy): domain Eukaryota; kingdom Metazoa; phylum Arthropoda; class Malacostraca; order Decapoda; family Parastacidae; genus Cherax; species Cherax quadricarinatus. The sequence goes on along the minus strand of NC_091325.1, from coordinate 9,575,739 downwards.
TATCGATATATGCAAGTTTTATTATCGGCGAATATTGACAGTAATACTTTTCCCAATGAAATTGTGGTATTGGATTGCTGTTGTGGCATTCGTTGGTTTCGCATAAGTTTTCAGACTATAAATATTTGTGTGAGTGTATGTGGTTTGTGTGTGATTACCTTTATTTAATTATCTGTTTGTAGCAAAAGAATTTATCAGCAAGATAACCACTGATCCACTGCAACAGTCGGATACAAATGTCCATTCCAGATAGTTCACAGGAAACTTTTCTTCAATATAAAAAACAGTTATATAAAGAAGCGTAGTGTAACTGAGTCGTTCGTCCACATATACAAGTAAAATATTTTCAGTTTTGTACATTGTCCTGACTGAACTCATATATACTTTATAACTGTTTAATTTTAGTATTGGCTAACTAAGCGAGCCTTTGCAACTAAATACCAACAGATTTTTTTCGCTTCAGCGAATCTTAGAAAATATATTTCTTGGATGAGAAAAAAATTGTGGATTCCAGAGCATATAAAAAAAATCCACGACACACATCATACCATACAGTCACGTTGTGTGATACGGAAATACATATACAATGCAGAATCCGTATTTGTATATTAGAATATGGGGGTTCGGACGGCGGGAATTTTAGCAGTATATGCGGTATCAGACGTTATTAATGCGTGTGCATGCTAGTCATACATATATACGTGAACTATGCATATTTTCCTAGGGCAGAGGATTCTCAGGTGTGTACCTGCAAGGCCCCAATCATGTACCTACAATTCCCAAGTCATATACCCACAGAAGTCTCAGTTATATACCCGCAGTCCCCACGAGCCAAATACCCACAGGAGCCCCAGCTATTTACCCGAAACTATTTACAGATTAGTGCCCCATTTATGTACCCGCATATCCACTGGCGCACAATCACACACCCAATGTTCCCCAAGGGTTTCAAAGCAAAGAACCGGCAATTCTCAAATCATGTTCTCGCCGTTCCCCATCGATGTACCAACTATTAGATTTAGATTTTGCCACCGAAGTGGCTAGATTATTGTGCAACCTATATCCATCCTGTGGACGGAAGTGCAAGAGCAAATGGGTACACAAAAGGCCTAGGAACTAGGCCCCAAAAGGTTTAACAGGTGTACATTTGGATTTATGTCTACAGGTCACTCATCTGTTACAAGCAAATTTAGGAAATTTGCTTAGTATAGCTGGTATCTTATTTTCATTAATAAGATATCTTGACATATATAGGTTATTATACTATCTCTATATTCCTCAATAAGTAAACAATTAAGCACATAATGTTCAAGATAGTGACCATATGACTGACCACATAATTTGCATTTGATTTGATCATCTGTATTTCTCAAACTGCCAGAAGTACTTGTAACCAGTCCTAAGCCTATGTACCAACGGGGCTCCCATTCACGTACAGTTTACAAATGCGTATATAGTTTGAATCAATTACAACGTTTTCGTGTTCTTTAATATTTTATTTTGATGCTTAATGAATGGTGAGTTACAGTCTCGGTCTAGTAAAGTCTTATCCAGGTTGGCTAGAGGAAAAGATCAGTATAAGGAGTACTAATCGAGAATTTATATTACTGAGGTGTATGTGTGTGTACTCACCTAATTGTAGTTGCAGGGGTTGAGACTCAGCTCCTGGCCCCGCCTCTTCACTGACCGCTACTGGGTCCTCCCTCTCCCTGCTCCATGAGCTTTATCATACCTCGTCTTAAAACTATGTATAGTTCCTGCCTCCACTACCTCACTTTCCGGACTATTCCACTTCCTGACAACTTTGTGACTGAAGAAATACTTCCTAACAACCCTTTGACTCATCTGAGTCTTCAGCTTCCAATTGTGACCCCTTATTTCTGTGCCCCATCTCTGGAACATCATGTCTGTCCACCTTGTTTATTCCATGCAGTATTTTGTATGTCATTATCATGTCTCCCCTAATCCTCCTGTCCTCCAGTGTCGTCAGTCCGATTTCCCTTAACCTTTCTTCATAGGACATTCCCCTTAGCTCTGGAACCATCCTTGTCGCAAACCTTTGCACTTTCTCTAATTTTTAGATATGTGTGTGTGTGTGTGTGGTGTGTGTGTGGTGTGTGTGTGGTGTGTGTGTGTGGTGTGTGTGTGGTGTGTGTGTGGTGTGTGAGTGGTGTGTGAGAGAGAGAGAGAGAGAGAGAGAGAGAGAGAGAGAGAGAGAGAGAGAGAGAGAGAGAGAGAGAGAGAGAGAGAGAAAGAGAAAGAGAAAGAGAAAGAGAAAGAGATCGACGCCTCACAGCTATGGACTGTATATCAAATTAAATATTTCATGAAAGCAAGCTGACGATGCAATAGAGCACACGAGGGGATAACAATAGGCATTTCTCCCCGCCCCCACACAACAGTAATATAGTTGTCCTGACTGAGGCAATACACCTCGTATGTTTCAAATTTACATCAGTATAAAGCACGCGAACAGGAAGGGTGGGCAAAGGATTTTTTTAACAGTGTTAAGTCGATTTGTGAGCGTGAGAAATCAGGTAAAAGGGTCGGAAGGTAAATGACATACTACATCAAGCAGTGTTATATATTCTTAAAAACCAGCAGTTAGGTTAGAAGAGAAAGGATTTTAATGAAAATGAAGTTGATAAAAGTATCTATGCTTGCAGGTAAACGCTGAAGGCAACCGACAACGTCAAGCTTCTAATTAAGATGAGATTAGGTGAAGCAGATCACAGAGCAAAGACTGAAAGCACCCATTCAATACAGCGGGAGAGGAAGCACAAACTTTATAATCTCATCAAAATATAATGCCAACTTTTGAAACTAATTTGTTTCTGCAGGACTTCATCTACTTGGAAGGCCAAACAGATCCGTGAACAAACCACAATCTAAAGTTTAAATTCTCTATGAGAAAAACTAAACGCCTCTCTCTCTGTAAACATATCTGAGTATATCCCCACATTTGATTGTATTATCTGAATTTATTGAAATTAAAACGCTGCTAAGATTTCGCTGAAAATTAATGATGTTTTTTTTTACAATAAGGTAAGAGGCTAAGCTTGATAAAAAAGAGATTAGGAAACGTGTAAAAGTACATTAAAAAAAATTATGTAAAGAAGATAAAAAGGTTAAAAATTACTGAAAAAGTGAGAAATTAAGGGTCGAGAAACTAATCCTTATCAGAACACTGTTTTCCATTACGTCTGTGCCCAGCTGTTATCCGCTTCATACTCGAGCTGTAGCAGTGAAACTGACCAGAGGAAAAAAAGGGATGGAAAGAATGGAGGTAGATTTGTATGGTGTGAGAATGATGGTTGTTTAATAATGAAGAATGGCAGGTGTTACCTGTAAGTGTAATAGTCACTTGATGCACAACAAACCTTCGCTGTAAAATACGTTTCGCATAGTAGATCTTCATCAAGTCTTTTTGACTTAATCGCCCATTACCTGAGTTGTTGCGGAAAGATATAATAAAATTGTATCTCGTATATTGCTTTTAAATTGAGTGTATTCAAAAGAGTAACATTGCAGAGGGTTATCTGGCGTGTGCCAAATATAGAACATATTTTGTGTCAGAATTAATTTTACTATGGACCGATATCTGATAAGATTCCAATGTCTGATCACCACTTTTTACCGTTCTCTATATTTTGATTCGTTGATCATTACGTTGACTAAAAATTTACAAATGTTTTTTTCACTAAAAACATAAAACTTAATGAATTTTAATTTTTATAAGATTTAATAAATTTCAAAATGTAGGGAGAATTCGAATTCTTTATCCATTTGTTCATCATCCCTAAATGTAAACTATAATTCAGAGAACAAAGATATACCAGTGTCTAAAATTCAGTTCAATATATCCTAATAAACAAAAATTTTAAACAACAGGATTGTTGAAGACTACTTTGACGGTTGTCCAAAAGAAAATACTTAAGAAAAAATAGTTAAACTGGTAATCCAGGACTTAAAAACAAGGAACAGGTTAAGTCAGTCGATAAGCTTACAAAACGGATGATATATTAAAAATTAAAAAAAAAAATGTTGATCGAGTTGGTGGCTGAAAGAAATACAAAATAAAAAATTATCAAAAGGTAACAAAACAGGATATGATAAATTACACAACAGAAATTCTGGGCGATGCAGACGAGAAAAATAAAGCAGGAGAGCTATTCGAATGCGGAGAGTGCAAAACGCAAAATAAAAATAATTACATGAAAATAACATTCAAGGTAAAGACATACAAGCTATCCTTAGCCAAGACAGAAAAATTCTGAAACAAAGAGAATCATTAATAAGTATGACTGCAAAATACCTAGACGATTTCTTCAGTATGGTGCACTCGCCAAGATGCAGATGAATAGGAAATTATATTAAACAAGAAACAAGAGCAAGCATTAGCATAAATTACCAAAAAACAAGGCAAACTAGGAAGTAAAGACTACAAGGACGTGTCAATTAAACTAAAGCAATGAAAGAAGGACATGACAAAAATAAAGGAAAATACAAAACTTGCAAAAAACTTAGTAAGAGAAAGGAGAGAGATAAGAGCAATTTTATATTTATATATTAGAGACAGTTCCACGTAACTGGATTATCAGAACGCTTAAAGAGAGGATAGAAATAGGTTAAATCCTTCCGCTTCTTCGAGGTCAGATGTCTGCAATAGTTCCAGAATTGAAGGGATTGAGTAATGAATAAAAACTAAAGAAACATAACCCGAAGGCTTTGGGAAAAATAATTACGATATTCAAGATACTCAAGAGATTTGATTCGGCAGATAAAAACATGCTTTCGAAATGCGAGGCATAGTCTCGATAATCATATAGGAAATAATAAGGGACATTATAAACAGAAAAAAATGTATACATGTACATTACATATGATATGAACTCAATTTAAGTCACGATGAACGATTGTCCAATAAATAGAAAAGTGTACGGATGGGGTTCGAACCGTGGACCCAAGATTTACAGGTACAGCGCTTTTCCGCTGCTGTGGTAAAGCGCTGTAACTGTTTATCTCAAGACGACGGGTCTTGCTCCCCCTCCCCCCTCCCTCGTCCACCTTTCTGTTTATCGTAGATCTGATACCAAAAACGAGAAACAATTAATGTTTTATCTTAACAGTTTTAGTGTGAGATCTATGCTGCTCCAAAATTCTGTGACTAGCCCAGCCGTTCTCTTGGATTAACAGTTGTGTTCGTACACAGTCAAAGAAGTGAAAAAAAGGCTGTGGTGACCTACTCATACTTTTTTTTATCCCTCCTGAAGGCGTGTCTGAAGGACTGCCGATCTCTCCGAGGTAGAATTTACCGAAGCCCCCACACTGTATGCTGTGCATTCCTGCTGTGGAATAGCTCTAGGTTTTGGACTTTGCTGATCTCTGATATTTTTAGTAGGAAGGACTGTTACATCCACATTGGCTTTTCGGAGAACCGTGACGAAAACGGAAACAAACGTTGTATTAAAATGAATTTTCTACTAAAAGTAAATTTATTTATCATCGGGCGCATTCTTAAATTAGGTGTCTATAAGTGTACCTGTGGAAGATGCAAGAATTGCTCTGGTCATTCCTGTTACACACATACTCGTGCTCAATAAGCATGGTCGACAGATTCATTACAGTTTCCCCTTCGCATTTATAATCAGGCAGCAGAAAAGCTACTTACTCTTCCCTCCCTCTATATCTTTGGTCTGCCAATTCAATAAATAAAACCTTCAGTTTAATTATACAAAACTATTCTAGGTAATTTGTGCATACTACTCAGATATCTTTGGAAATAACATGAGCGCACGCATAAAGTTTTCTAGCTGTTGTCGCTGTAAAGCGTGAATTATTTATAACTGACTTCAATTAAAGCCTTGATAATCCCTTATTTGCTTCGGAATTAATTATTCTTCATAGAGTAAGGCTGAAATGCTCAGTTAAATAGCACGAGTCAGTTTAATTTATGACAGGAATCTTCCCCACACATTAACATATACAAATGAATACACACACACACACACACACACACACACACACACACACACACACACACACACACACACACACAAAACGTCGTTGTAGTATCATTGATCTACACCAAACAGAAGACTAAAAGACTGGGTTTCTGCGTTCCATTTTCAACACTTATTTCCTTTTTATTTCACAAAGGATACAAACGAAATCACAGAAATAATTATACATGTCAAGACGAAAGTAAATTGTGCAATATCAAGGTCAGTAGTGACTTGGTCCTTAATCACTTACATTGAGCAAAGTCAAACAAATCACCTAGCCTCCGTGAACAGGTTTTCAAGGGTTTTAGATGAAAGTAAGGAGGAACTTAGCTAGTCTCATCAACATGTCACTACAAAGATAATGTACCGGATAAATGAAATACTGGAACTAGAAACCTAGATGACGTGGTCTAGTATCCATGAAGTATTAGCAATTTTTTTGGTCTCCTTCGGTAACTTATTCTCAACGTCAAAACAATCTTAGGGCTGCTGATTTCTAGCAGTAATTTTCATTTATTATTATATCCACAAAATACCTTAAACATTTCGTCCTGCATCACATATTTCAAGCCTCTCCGTGCTTTCACAATTTTAGGGGTCTAAGTTCTATTGTTAAAGATAGCCTCGTATATCTCTTTGAGAGACTCATTTTCCACTCTCAGGCGCTCTCTAGCATATTATGACTCCTGGGAAACCTAACCCTTCTATAAATTGTTTGACCATTCTCAAATCGTCTTTTTTTTTTATAGTGATATTGGGTTCTTAATTTTTTTTATTTCCTTTCTCTAACTGAATTTGACACTGAAGCACTCTGGCATTGTTTATTTTTAAATACTCCAATAATCTGATAATCATTTGCATTTAGTGCCCTCATGTTATTATTGTGACTTCATACAATGTGATGTCTTCCATTGTCTTTTTAATATTTTTATTAAATTTTAGATTCTCTAAATCTTGTCACCTCGTGTTCTCTTGTGCTGTGATATTTTTTGGGAATTGTGCTTTCTTGAACTCTTGTACTCACTCAAATTAGCGCCAAGATGGCACTTTACCTGCCCTAACATGGTCCCTCTAGGCTGCAGTATTTTGACATTATGTCATACTGATATTCAGGAACCTCGTGACATGCTACAAAAAATGTTATCAAACATTCTTAAAACTGCCAAACTTTGCAATTCATTTAAAGTCTGTTACCTTAACTATTGGATCAATAACTCCCTGACACACAATTCGGCATTCAGGTACTTTCTGATACTCAGTTAATCCTTTGCTGAGGAGCTAGTAACCTTTGCCAGATTTTAGAATTACTTTACACACTGTTATTCTGGCAGTCTTTTATTGTATGAAAAAGATTGGCTCTATCATTTGCTGACATTCAACTAGACATTCTATTGCACTCTCCGCTACTCTGACACTACCCTTCAACTCCTTCCCTGGACCTCCCCTCGCTTGTTACTAGATGCTATGCTACACTTCCTGCCACTAGTTATTAAGGCCATTGTTCGACGTAAATCAGTGCCCGCTCATAAAATTTACAATTTCAATCTTCTTTGATGGCACGGGATAGGGAGGGGGGTCTAAGAAAGGGAAGGGGGGGGGTTCTTATTACTTGAAAAAAAATTGTAGCACGAATTATCTCAGGGTTTGGGCAGGGAGAGGAAAGAGGTTCCCCGATCCATTTCCTTAGTTTTTTCTATCGCCTTCCCACAATCGTTCATTCCTACTGCCCATTCATTTCACTTCCCCTAACCACTTTCTTTCCCTCAGTTCTTCATCGTTCACGTTACTGATGTTCATCATATTTACTCCCCTCCCCCATACGCCCTCTCTTTTCTTTATATATATGTGTATATATATATATATATATATATATATATATGTATATATATATATATATATATATATATATATATATATATAGAGAGAGAGAGAGAGAGAGAGAGAGAGAGAGAGAGAGAGAGAGAGAGAATATACTATAAAATATTAAAACTTCACATGTTGATGCCTACTCCCTGTTTCTTCTAAGAATATTTTAATGAACTGATTTAAAGAAGTACACCGATAAAAGCTCAAATAAAACTGAGATCAGACCACACAAATTTGTTGCAAGAGCCGCCTTATTAAATAATATGTTAATCATTACCTTATGTGATGAGGTTATGAATACTTAGGAAAGGCTTCTAAATGGCAGACTTGTTAATTTTTCTGTTGCTGCTATTTCTGTGATGGAATATTTGAGCTCTCGCCCAGCCAATATTATGGTCCCTTCATTGGACATGATACAGTAGAGCTAGTGCTAGTATATCTCTGATTTTTTTAGTATGTTGCATTAGCTTACTTCACTTATCATTATCCGTTTGACATATACTGTATATTGTCATTGCTCATTCTTCTTTTCTATTACTTTCTTCTTTATGACTTATTAAAATAAGTTTATTGCGTATTTAATTTGCATACTAAATGTGAGATAATTTTTTGAGGGTAAATTATTGTTGGTAGAGGAAGTATGTGATTAAGTGAACAATAAAAAATATTAATCATTGTCTTTTTTGTCAACATTTTTAACTTTGAAGAAAAGATGTGAATCACTACTAGTTAACAAAGACGCTGAAAATTTCCTTGATGGATTACTGACGACAGAGTGGAAATATGATCACTGTAAATGTAGAAATAAATGTGCTAATTTTTTTTATAAAACTGTCAGTCACATACGCTAGTGAAGCAGTACACGCCGTGTTGAACGAAAGTGAATAATAAAATTGCAAAAATCTAACCCTCAATTTGGAGAGTTAACTTCAGACGTTTCGACCTGACTTGGACCATTGTCAAGTTATGGCTGGGAGAATAGAGGAAAACGAGAAGACAGTTCAAGTGAAAAGAATACGACAAGTCAAGAAGAGTGAAGATAATGCCGGAAGATAGACCAGGTAAAGAGATTGCCAGAATATACATTTCATGTATAGGAAACTCCAGAAGATGGGTCAGGAAAAAAGAATACTAGAAGACAGGTCGACAAGGTTATTACCGATAGACAGGTAAACCGAGAAAGCGAAGGTCAGGTTAATTCACGTCAGTTCGGAATTTTAGAGTGTTTGACAATGTACAGAAAGAAAACACAGACTGTCTCACCTCCTCACCTCACAGACATCTTATATGTCCTCTGCTAAGTATTCTGTCTCCGCGATATGATTCATTTGACATACAGACATGATAAAAGGAAGGTGCACAGTACATGTGTTTGATGTTTTCTGGTGGTTTTTCTTTGAAGAATAAAGAAACAGCGTCAGAGTTCCAGTTACCCTTCAGTAATGAGTTATACTTTCATAACTAAGTACTCATTGATTCCATTAACATATATAATAAAACAGTATAGCGAACTATACTAAACACGGATCTTAATTAATTTTTGGACCGGATTTTCAGAACTTTGCAAGTAAAATTTAAGCCTGAGTGAAGAAAAGTTGAGGAGAAAGACCTATCAGCCTGGCCAGGCTGGAGCTGCTGTGAGCTGTGTTGGCTTTGAAGCTGATGGAGGCCCCACGGTTCAGGAATTGTGAGGAGCCAAGGATGATGCTCAGATATATTTACATCCTACTCTATTGCTATATTCACCTTGAAAACGAATCTCAGAAATTACAGCAGCTTCGTGTGTCTTCCAATTCAATCTGATTGTTAATGATAAAAATGACAATGATGTAAAACTATGTGACGATTCATGTGATCTCAAAGGGAGAAAAATAATATACTAGGAGAAAAAAAAAGCAACCGATAAACACGAGCACCTTTGATTGCACTGATACTTCTAGAAAAAGTAGACTATTCTACACCAAGATTAACAATTTAAAAACGTTTCAAGACTAGGGAAATACCAATTCTTATAACATAAAATAATTCCTCCACTCCCCCCTCCCATAGTCCTCTTACCCACCACCACTTCTTTCTCACCCACCTTCACTTCATTTCTCCCCCTACCAGACACTCCCAATTATCCCCCATCAACTACCCTTGCGTCCTACCTGGAGTTTACCTGGAGAGAGTTCCGGGGGTCAACGCCCCCGCGGCCCGGTCTGTGACCAGGCCTCCTGGTGGATCAGAGCCTGATCAACCAGGCTGTTGCTGCTGGCTGCACTCAAACCAACGTACGAGCCACAGCCCGGCTGATCAGGAACTGACTTTAGGTGCTTGTCCAGTGCCAGCTTGAAGACTGCCAAGGGTCTGTTGGTAATCCCCCTTATGTGTGCTTGGAGGCAGTTGAACAGTCTCGGGCCCCTGACACTTATTGTATGGTCTCTTAATGTGCTAGTGACACCCCTGCTTTTCATATTGTAAACATGGAAAATAAACATTAAGAGCCATCATGTGTAGCATATCACGAAATGAACAAAACTTATCTTTTTCTACTTCTACTAGTAACCTGTAATATCACCTTCACTAATGGATTAAGAATAAAGCCATATTTGAACAGACGCACTTACCTGCACGCACATCCCGTGCATAACTCGACATTCACCAAACTTGGACAACGTCAATAGAGTTTAACCAACAATTCAGCTCACTCTAGAAAATGAAATGCAGAGAATACCTGTTTCTAAACATATTAAAAATAAGGTATCCCGTTCATTTCATATTTTCTATGCTTACTTATTTTAGCAAACTCATCTATCTGAAGTCACATCAGAGCACAAAGACAAGGAGTTTCACTGCCCTGATTTTTTCCAACGCTAATAGAAGACTTATAGCTCGTGTTTCCTCAAGAATGAGTGCGAAACCACCAAGAACATTTTTAGGAAATTGCAATACCCAACATTCATCATAAAATGTAAAACATCCCAGAATGTACATTTTAAATCCCCCAAAACCGACAATAAGAAAATAAAATCTCTTACACGTAATATCGCCTCTAACATCACGAAGATTATGAACAAAGCTGACATCAGAGTAGTTGTCATGACCTCTTTTACAACCCGTGACCTCACATGGAGGGAAAAAAATACACAAAAGTAGAACTGCATGCGGTGGCTACAAGATATATATGAAAGAAGTCGCCACACAATATTTGATGAGGTTCTTCGATCCAAAATATTTAATAAAAATGTAAAGAAATGCAAGAGGAAATGCCATGAACATCTCTCATCAGGACAACCACACAGAATAAAGACAGCTTTTAGCAGGCAAGAGGATTAGCTATTCACATAATGAGACAGGTATACCGCCGAGGTCCATCAAGTGCTCAACATGTCAATATGTCTCCAGAGCCACCGAGCTAGGGCCAACAGGCTTGCTGGACTGCTTAAATAATATCTGCGTATTCTACATCTATGTTCCTCATTCATGGCTACATATTGTATTTCGAGAAGGAATAATTTATCAAACTTAACAAAATAGGTTGACCAGACATGGTTAACAACATCCTTGAGCTGTACATTTTTGTATCAATAGCTACGAAACTTCAAAGGTAGAATTGAGCATATCAGATGAGTATTGACTTGAATCACTTATTCAGTGCTTATTCCATAATATCTAGCTACGATTCGGTGACTTACTCTCTACCGTCTAGCCACGGCCCAGCGACCTATTCTGTCTACCCACGACCCCATAAAATGTTACAATCTCCATGGTATATTTACAAGACAAAATGAACGTCCCACTAAAAACACATTCATACGCAAGTTTAATATGTTAAAAAAGAATATTTACATTGCACCAATACGGTGATTTAAAGATTTTCACCGTGGTAATTTGACAGGCGGAATTTTCGTATTTTTTTTATTATTTGTACTAACCTAGTTGTACTCACCTAGTTGAGGTTGCAGGGGTCGAGTCCAAGCTCCTGGCCCCGCCTCTTCACTGGTCGCTACTAGGTCACTCTCCCTGAACCATGAGCTTTATCGTACCTCTGCTTAAAGCTATGTATGGATCCTGCCTCCACTACATCGCTTCCCAAACTATTCCACTTCCTGAATACTCTGTGGCTGAAGAAATACTTCCTAACATCCCTGTGATTCATCTGTGTCTTCAGCTTCCAACTGTGTCCCCGTGTTGCTGTGTCCAGTCTCTGGAACATCCTGTCTTTGTCCACCTTGTCAATTCCTCTCAGTATTTTGTAAGTCGTTATCATGTCCCCCCTATCTCTCCTGTCCTCCAGTGTCGTCAGGTTGATTTCCCTTAACCTCTCCTCATAGGACATACCTCTTAACTCTGGGACTAGTCTTGTTGCAAACCTTTGCACTTTCTCTAGTTTCTTTATATGCTTGGCTAGGTGTGGGTTCCAAACTGGTGCCGCATACTCCAATATGGGCCTAACGTACACGGTGTACAGGGTCCTGAACGATTCCTTATTAAGATGTCGGAATGCCGTTCTGAGGTTTGCCAGGCGCCCATATGCTGCAGCAGTTATTTGGTTGATGTGCGCATCAGGAGATGTGCCTGGTGTTATACTCACCCCAAGATCTTTTTCCTTGAGTGAGGTTTGTAGTCTCTGGCCCCCTAGACTGTACTCCGTCTGTGGTCTTCTTTGCCCTTCCCCAATCCTCATGACTTTGCACTTAGTGGGATTGAACTCCAGGAACCAATTGCTGGACCAGGTCTGCAGCCTGTCCAGATCCCTTTGTAGTTCTGCCTGGTCTTCGGTCGAATGAATTCTTCTCATCAACTTCAGGTCATCTGCAAACAGGGACACCTCGGAGTTTATTCCTTCCGTCATATCGTTCACAAATACCAGAAACAGCACTGGTCCTAGGACTGACCCCTGTGGGACCCCGCTGGTCACAGGTGCCCACTCTGACAACTCGCCACGTACCATTACTCGCTGCTGTCTTCCTGACAATTATTCCCTGATCCATTGCAGTGCCTTCCCTGTTATCCCTGCTTGGTCCTCCAGTTTTTGCACTAATCTCTTGTGTGGTACTGTGTCAAACGCCTTCTTGCAGTCCAAGAAAATGTAATCCACCCACCACTCTCTCTCTTGTCTTACTGCTGTCACCATGTCATAGAACTCCAGTAGGTTTGTGGCACAGGATTTCCCGTCTCTGAAACCATGTTGGCTGCTGGTGATGAGATCATTCCTTTCTAGATGTTCCAACACTCTTCTGACAATCTTTTCCATGACTTTGCATGCTATACATGTCAGTGACACTGGTCTGTAGTTTAGTGCTTCATGTCTGTCTCCTTTTTTAAAGATTGGGACTATATTCGCTGTCTTCCATGCCTCAGGCAATCTCCCTGTTTCGATAGATGTATTGAATATTGTTGTTAGGGGTACACATAGCGCCTCTGCTCCCTCTCTCAGGACCCATGGAAAGATGTTATCTGGCCCCATTGCCTTTGAGGTATCTAGCTCACTCAGAAGCCTCTTCACTTCTTCCTCGGTTGTGTGTACTGTGTCCTGCACATGGTGGTGTACCCCACCTCTCCGTCTTTCTGGAGCCCCTTCTGTCTCCTCTGTGAACACTTCTTCGAATATCTTGTCGAGTTCCTCACATACTTCACTGCCATTTCTTGTTGTCTCTCCTTCCTTAGCCTGATTACCTGGTCCTTGACGGTTGTTTTCTTCCTGATGTGGCTGTATAACAGCTTCGGGTCAGATTTGGCTTTTGCTGCTATGTCGTTTTCATATTGACGTTGGGCCTCCCTTATCTGTGCATATTCGTTTCTGGCTCTACGACTGCTCTCCTTATTCTCCTGGGTCCTTTGCCTTCTATATTTCTTCCATTCCCTAGCACACTTGGTTTTTGCCTCCTTGCATCTTTGGGTGAACCATGGGCTCATCCTGGCTTTTTCATTATTCCTGTTTCCCTTGGGTACAAACCTCTCCTCAGCCTCCTTGCACATTGTTGCTACATATTCCATCATCTCATTAACTGCCTTCCCTGCCAGTTCTCTGTCCCACTGAACCTCATTCAGGAAGTTCCTCATTCCTGTGTAGTCCCCTTTCCTGTAGTTTGGTTTCATTTGTCCTAGCCTTCCTGCTTCCCCCTCCACTTGTAGCTCTAATGTGTATTCGAAGCTCAAAACTACATGAACGCTGGCCCCAAGGGGTCTTTCATATGTGATGTCCTCAATATCTGCACTACTCAAGGTGAACACTAAGTCCAATCTTGCTGGTTCATCCTCTCCTCTCTCTCTTGTAGTGTCCCTTACGTGTTGGTACATGAAGTTTTCCAGTACCACCTCAATCATCTTAGCCCTCCATGTATCTTGGCCCCCATGTGGCTTCAAGTTCTCCCATTCGATCTCCTTGTGGTTAAAGTCGCCCATGATCAGGAGCTTTGCCCTGCATGCATGAGCTCTTCTGGCCATTGCTCTCGTCATACTCTTGCCTTGGCCTCCTGTTGTTCTGTGGTGGGTTATACATCACTGCAATTATCACCTTGGGACCTCCAGAGTGAAGCATTCCCGCTATGCAATCACTTTCTTCTCCGCTGCCTCGTCTCTCCAGCTCATCAAAATTCCATCGGTGTTTGATCAGCAATGCCACTCCTCCACCCCCCCTGTTCCTTCTGTCTTTCCTCAGGAACTGGTATCCCGTTGGAAAGATGGCATGTTATCATACCTGTAAGCTTGGTTTCTGTGATCGCTATGATGTCTGTTGATGCCTCTTTGACTCTTTCCTGCCACTCCTCCCACTTGTTTGTTATTCCATCAGCGTTTGTGTACCATACCTTCAGTTTCCTTTCCAACACTGTGGTTTGGGGGGCCTGTGGGGGTGGGAGACCTGGAAGCATACTGTGGGATTCTATAGCTCGGTGTTGGGTGGAAGCTGTGGGTATGGATTGTATTGTGTGTTGGGATGGTGTGATAGGTTGTGAGGTTCTGAGGACAGTTGTGTGTGTGCTTGCCCTTGCTGCTCTGTTCTGCTCTGACTGACCTCTGCTGGTTCCATCCTTGTCTCATTTCCTAGCTCCTTTCGCTTTTTTGTCCTCTCCCTCAGCTGCTGTCTCTCTGTGTTCTGTCTCTGTCTAGGAACACCTTCTTGTACTCTTCTGAGCTTTTCAACCGTGGTTTCTCTTGGAGGATCCTGTTCCGCACTGTTTCTGTCCTGAGAATCAGCTTGATCGGTCGGTTTCTCCCCTTCAAGTACCCCCCTATTCTCTGAAAATTTACAGTCTCGTCCATGTCTTCTCCCCCTATTTCCGTGATGATTTTCTCAATCTCCTTTCTTTCTTCCTGCCGTCTTTCAGTGTGTGTCCTTTCCTCTCTCTCCCGAAGCCCATGGATAAACACTGATTTTGCCCTTTCCGCCTCCCATTGCCTCTCACTCCATGACTCTGGTTCCTGTCTGTATGTGGTGGTTTTCTCCCTTGATTTTTCCAGTGGCTCTTGGTAGCATGGTTGTGCCTCAGCATTCGACCTATCTCCCTCTCCATCTGCACCCATCTGCACTTCCCTTCCACTCCCTGGCCCTTCTTTGCAGGCTGATATGACCTTAGCATAATTCATATCTCCTTCCTTCCTGTTCAGCCTCTCAGCTTCGTATTGTGTGTCTTCTCTAGTCACTGCCCCTGAGACTTGCTTCAGCCTGTTTACCTCAAATTCTAGGACCTTTACCTTGGTTATTGCAGTTTCGACTTGTGCCTCCCAATTCTTCGTCTCCTTCTTTTCCCCATTTCACAGAGAGCTCTTTCTCCATTTTTTTCAGAAAGCTCTCCTAATTTTCTCTCCCATTCTTGCTCTATCCTTTTCCACTGCTCCTCCATCCATTCCTCCCTACCAGTACCATTGTCATCTGATCCCTGATTCCTGTGAGTCCGAACCATTTTTTTTTTTGTTTTTAGTGAAAGAGAGAGAGAGATAAAGAAAAAGAAAAAGGGGGGAGAGAGTGAGAGAAAGGGGGAAAGAGAGAGAAGGGGAGGGTAGAAGGAGAGAGGGGGAAAGAAGGGAAAATGGGAGAGAGAGAAAGTGAGAGGGAAAAGGTAAGAGAGAGAGATGGGGGAGTGACAAGGGAAGAGAGAGAGAGAGAGAGAAAAAAAAAGAAGAGAGGAAGAGAGAGATGGAGAGACTTGTATGTCTCATAACAATAAAAATGCTTTCAAATGAGCTGATGTAGGTAACAGCTCTTAGCTTGCCAATAAAGTTAGGAATCCTTAACCTGTAAATAGCTTGTCAATAAAGCTAGGGATCCTTAACCTTGTCAAACCCTGTGTAAAAAAAAAAAAAAAAAAAAAGGAAGAGGAAGAGAGAGAGAAAGGAAGAGAGAAAGATGAGAGGAAGAGAGAAAGAGTGAGAGGAATAGAGAGAGGAAGAGAGAGATGAAGAGAGGAAGAGAGAAAGGAAGAGAGAGAGGAAGAGAGAGAGGATGAGAGGAAGAGAGAGAGAGAGAGAGGGAGGAAGAGAGAGGAGAGGGAGAGAGATGGGGGGAAAAGGAAGGGTTAGAGGGTCACTTCACAGGAAGGTGTGAAATCCTGTATATGTGTATGAGTGTGTGTGTGTGTGTGTGTGTGTGTGTGTGTGTGTGTGTGTGTGTGTGTGTGTGTGTGTGTGTGTGTGTGTGTGTGTATGTGTGTGTGCGTGCTACAGCTATTCAAGTGCCTAACAGTAGATCCTGTACTCGCCTAGTGTGTGTGTGTGCATGAGTGTGTACTCACCTATTTACTCACCTATTTGTGGTTGCAGGGGTCGATTCTTAGCTCCTGGCCCCGCTTCTTCACCGGTTGCTACTGGGCCCTCTTTCTCCCCGCTCCATGAGCTTTATCAAACCTCGTCTTAAAACTGTGTATGGTTCCTGCCTCCACTACGTCGTTTTCTAGGCTATTCCACTGCCTTACAACTCTATGACTGAAGAAATACTTCCTAATATCTCTCTGACTCATTTGTGTCTTCAACTTCCAATTGTGGCCTCTTGTTTCTGTGTCCCCTCCCTGGAACATCCTGTCTTTCTCCACCTTGTCTATTCCATGCAGCATTTTACATGTCGTTATCATGTCTTCCCTGACCCTCCTGTCCTCCAGTGTCGTCTGGCCGATTTCCCTTAATCTTTCTTCATAGGACATTCCCCTTAGCTCTGGAACTAACCTTGTCGCAAACCTTTGTACTTTCTCTAGTTTCTTGACGTGCTTTATCAAGTGCGGGTTCCAAACAGGTGCTGCATACTCCAGTATGGGCCTGACATACACGGTGTACAGTGTCTTGAACGATTCCTTACTAAGGTACCGGAATGCTGTTCTCAGGTTTGCCAGGCGCCCATATGCTGCAGCAGTTATCTGATTGATGTGTGCTTCCGGAGGCATGCTCGGTGTTATACACACCCCAAGATCTTTCTCCTTGAGTGAGGTTTGCAGTCTTTGGCCACCTAGCCTATACTCTGTCTGTGGTCTTCTGTGCCCTTCCACTATCTTCATGACTTTGCATTTGGCAGGATTAAATTCGAGAAGCCATTTGCTGGACCAGGTGTCCAGTCTGTCCAGGTCTCTTTGAAGTCCTGCCTGGTCCTCATCTGATTTAATTCTCCTCATTAACTTCACATCATCTGCAAACAGGGACACTTCTGAGCCTAACCCTTCCATCATGTCGTTCACATATACCAAAAATAGCACTGGTCCTAGGACCGACCCCTGTGGGACCCCGCTCTTCACAGGTGCCCACTGTGATACATCATTACGTACCATGACTCGTTGTTGCCTCCCTGTCAGGTATTCTCTGATCCATTGCAGTGCCCTTCCTGTTATATGCGCCTGATGCTCTAGCTTCTGCACTAATCTCTTGTGAGGTACTGTGTCAAAGGCCTTCTTGCAGTCCAAGAAGATGCAATCAACCCACCCCTCTCTCTCGTGTCTTACTTCTGTGTGTGTGTGTGTGTGTGTGTGTGTGTGTGTGTGTGTGTGTGTGTGTGTGTGTGTGTGCGTGCGTGTGTGTGTGTGTGCGTGCTACATCTATTCAAGTGCCTAACAGCAGATCCTGTACTCACCTAGTGTGTGTGTGCGTGCGTGTGTGTGTGTGTGTGTGTATGTGTGTGTGTGTGTGTGTGTGTGCGTGCTACAGCTATTCAAGTGCCTAACAGCAGATCCTGTACTCACCTAGTATGTGTGTGCGTGTATGTGTGTGTGTGTGTGTGTGCGTGATATAGCTATTCAAGTGCCTAACAGCAGATCCTGTTCTCACCTAGTGTGTGTGTGTGTGTGCATATGTTTATGTAAGCAGTCCTTATTTCCCACGTATGTACTATATATGTATTGCATATGTACCTGATCTCTTGGTTCCCACTGTACTGTCTTGTATGTTTAAAATTACATTCAAAAATAAATACACTAGGCTTCGCCTGTATGCCACTACCTCTAAATTCTATTAAATGCCAGTAAATGCTGCTTATTCTAATTCTGATAGCTCGAGGAGAGTGACTCCCAATTCCAGCTAGAGACAGGTACTATTGACCCCATGCAACTCAGACTAGGTGAATATTACTTGCGGCTGGCAGTGGAGTAACGTTGCGGGTCCGTCCTGTGTCCCAGTAGTTGAAAATGCTTGATGCTTCTCGGTAATTTTTCCACTAACTTCCTGTATGCCCTATAGTCTCTAGCTCATCTAATTTTTTCACTCACTGTATTTACTGACACATCTATACATATCTCTTATCTCCCTGGTCTTGAGTCGCACTTATTCTTCAAAACCCCACTGCGTTATTATGGCAACACTATTTAGGCCTGACACAACCGTTCACCTTCCTTCCAACGGCCCCCACTAAACACTTAGTCACTATTTCCTTTGTTTTATTTTCTGTGATCACTTACATTTCCTTTTTTCGGGGCTTAAGTGATTATATGCACTCTTATGCATGCACACGCCTGTATCCCACACTCTATTCCTTATGGCACAGTCAGAAATTACCACCAAAACACGAGCTCAAACTGCGTTCTTTATCGCCCGTCGGCAATAATCATTTAATATTAGAAAATATCCAAATTATTTGAGCACTTTTGCGAAAAATTAATTTTTTAAATTCAATTCGAAATCGTATGAGAGAGAGAGAGAGAGAGAGAGAGAGAGAGAGAGAGAGAAAGAGAAAGAGAGAAAGAAAGAAAGAGAAAGAGAGAGAGAAAGAGAGAAAGAGAGAGAAAGAAAGAGAGAAAGAGAGAAAGAGAGAGAGAAAGAGAGAGAGAAAGAGAGAGAGAAAGAGAGAGAGAAAGAGAGAGAGAGAGAAAGAGAGAGAGAAAGAGAGAAATAGAGAGAAAGAGAGAGAGAGAGAGAAAGAAAGAGAAAGAGAGAGAAAGAGAGAGAGAGAGAAAGAAAGAGAAAGAGAAAGAGAAAGAGAAAGAGAGAGAGAGAGAGAGAGAGAGAGAGAGAGGGGGGGGGAAATGTTGCTTTCACTACGAATTTTGTGTTTTTATGCAATTGTTCTTAGAGTCTGCAAGTGAATTCCAGCTCTGTAACCCAAGTTTTATTATAAATTCTTGGTGAAGCGTTAAATTCACTGTGGACTATTTGTCGACACAGAGGTATTCAAGCTAGATCCAAGGAGGGCGACTTCAGTGTCCTGGATCATGAGCTCTTCATCAACGTCAAAGCATTTTGTTTGAAGGGAGTTCGACTCAAAACTTCTTGTTCAACTAATTTTTTCTGTCTTTATCGCATTTCACATTAAAGCTATGCATTATTTTAGCATACACAGAAACGTTCCTTTATTCCACTTCGTTAGCACTTTGGCTCCATAAAAGTATTTCTTGACATTAACATGGATCAATTTCCACCACTGAAGCCTCGATCTGGTACCTCCCACGGGAAACCATGTCTTTTTCTCTGACATCTTTTTCTTTAGAGTATTTTCTAAGCAATATTTTTGTATTTTTCTTCCTTCCTTCAGGGTTATGAAAGCCAATTACAGTATCAGTATGGTGGAATACAAAACACTAATTTTATATATATGTTAATGTCATTTTTCGACTTTACTGAGTGTTTTGATATTTATATTCAAGGAGATATATATATATATATATATATATATATATATATATATATATATATATATATATATATATATATATATATATATATATATATATATATGGGGAATAGTACTTTCAATGATTTCATGTATCGTATGTGATACTCTGGTAAATGACAGGCCCACAGGCCCATCTAGGGGTATCACCAGCATGGAACCCATCACATGATTAAGTACGTCAAGAATCTGGAGGAATTGCAGATGCTCACGGCTAGTCTTGTTCTAAGAGCTTCACGGAAAAACAAACTATGAGGAGTGACTATAGTTACTGAACGTGAAGACATTAGAGGACAGAAGCATCAGGGGACACATTGTATCAGCGTATAAAATGCTCAGACATCTCGATATATCGGACAGAATAGACACTTTTAAGTGGAAGGGAAACAGTGCACTAGTGCACAACTGGATGTAAGAAACAGACGTCAGGAAGTATTACTTTTGCTTAAAGGTATCCAGGAAGCCAAAAAACCTGAAGAAAGAATGGTGGAGACTGACGCTAAACATAAATTTAGGAATGACAGGGTCTATGAACCTGAAGGAATGAAGTAATTAAAAGAGAGTTAAGAGGCAGGGTCAGCAACCACAAGATTAGAGTACAAACAGGCAAATACAATCACATATGTACACGCACATATGCACACACGAGCACAAGCACATATGCACACACATTCAAATGTGTATACACAGCCATGCCACCCAAACAACCACTGAAAAAAGTATTCTGCGCAAGCACACACATACGTGCGCGCGCGCGGAGAAAAATTCGCTAACATACAAACATGCCGCGCACACAAACACGTGCAAGCACTCAACATTCCTAAACTCTTGTAACAACACTTCAGAACATTTGAAACCTGGTTCCTTGCGTCATGGAATGTGTGATAAGGTACCCAAGGAGAAGTGGAGGGAGGGAAGAGAGAGAGGGAATTACTTGAGGACAATAAGATTACCACCCTCATCTCCGGCCCAAGGTGAACCCAAGTAATCTGATTGACTTCGGCTGATGGCTGACACGGGAGCAGCCCTCTTCATTTTTTTTTTTACCTACCACTTGCACCCTTTGTCAATGCTTAACCTCCTGTTTCATGACTGGGTCTATCCTGCACCAGTTCTACAGCTTTGTTCTGCACCAGTTGTTTTATTCTGTTTAATCTACTCCTACCAATCCTTGTAGACCAATAACACTTTGGCAAATTAATATTTTCATGGGGAAGTATCATACTGGTAGAGGTCGAGCAGCACCTAGAGAATGGGAGTAAATCAGGTTTAATTCAAGAAAGCGTGTAAAACATTACGGTTATTTTCTAATCCCTGATTTCATAAGTAAAACCGTAATAAAGGAATTACAATGGACTATTAAACATTGACCGTCTCCCACGAGGTCTCCCTGCCTTAGTGGGATCGCTAGCGCACTCAGCTCACACACTGAGGTCCGAAGTCCGAATCTCCGGTACGGCTGGATAACATTAGGACGTGTTTCCATAAGATACCTGCTGTCCATGTTCACCCATCAGTATATAATGAGTACCTGGGTGTTAGCCGACTGGTGTGGGTCGTATCCTGGGACAAAACTGATCTAATTTGCCCGAAATGCTCTGCGTAACAAGTGGCTTCCTGTGTAGTAGTACTATGTCATTGAAATCAGCTAGGCCTGTATACTTTGTACATATACTTGTAGAAATAAAGATATTTTTAATATTATATAATCAGCTTAAGGTGTTAAATTTTTTATAGCTGTCAAAATTTAGGATATCACGTAACAAATAAAATATTTATCAACAGCAGTAATAACACCACTACCAGGATTAGCAGCAGCAGCAGCACCACCACCACGAAGTAACACAGTAGTATGCTCGCCACCTTCAGAACTTGCATGCCATGAATCACTCCCACCACCAAAACTTGAACCAAGAATAGAAGCAGCAGCACCACGACTAAATCAGCACCACAAACACCACCATAACTTCAAGCAGCATCGCCAAAAGAAGCTGCAGTTCCATTAACAACAAGCAAGATCCTACTAATTAAAAGTTCGTAGAGTGCTTCAAGTTTCCTGGGGCATTTGGTACAAGAAAGAGGAAGAGCGAACAGAGGAGAGAAGTAGGTATACGAAACTAAATATTTTTGTGAACTTTAGTCTCTAGTGTATGTGATGAGTTACTGCCTCACTTGATTCCTTTGCTATATTTTCAACAGTAATTAAGAATGGTATGTAGGTATCTAATATTAACGGTATCATTTGTCAGAATCATATCACTAAGTCAAAACACACACACACATACACACACACATACATACATACATACATACATACAGTAATGCAAATAGACCAGGAAATCGCGAGTTATAGGAGACAAATATTTGGGGATAAAAATCCCCCATCTTAAGCTAACCGACTTCAAATCATAATTCACTTCACTTATCCACATCCACTGCACACACACACAACTTTTTCCCAGTAGTACCAACCACCCAAAATCTACAACCTCTTACTCCCACTTCCTAGAAAAAAAAAATCACTCTCTCCCGGTACTCCGGAAAACGTGATATCACACCCACAATGCAAAGTTCCTCTAAAGTCTATACGCAAATGCTAATGGATTCTCCTAGAAAAAACCCAGTGACTTGAGAGGAAAACTAAGAATGACATCCAGATAAAGAGGTGATTAGATAAATTAAATTAATGTGGACACTAATTTAGCAAGATTCCCCACGGAATACCGACGAAGAAATAACAAAGGTGACGGTGAAGCATTTTTATCAGAATATCGAGCCTTGAGAGACTGGTAGAGTGGGAGGGTGGGAAGGTGTAAGGAGAGAAATGTGGGTTCAAACGCACGAGAAAGGAATAGATGGAAAGGAGCACGAAACTGGCTTACTGAACAAAACTACGAGTGCGTGTGTTTCAAAAATACGTAAAGACATTGAAGACTATGATTAACTGTACTTGACTGACTCCCAGAGATTCGCACAAAAACAAAAACAAATTATCACCATAATTAAGTAATTGATTGAAACTACAGAGATAAATCATGGAAAGAGCAGTAAACCTTTGTATAAAAAGAGTGGAATGGGAATAATCCAGGAACAGCTTAAAATGGCCAACAATGAATTCATTAAGAGAAGCACGAAAGCAATAAGAAAATGACGGACTAAAAATATACATAGGACAACACCATCTTTAAATGATCTTGTCTTCAGAGTAAATTTAAATTATCTTTAAAAAAAAAACTTTCTCTTAGCTGTAAATTCTTCAAAATACTTACCTCCAACGACATTTTTTTCTACATTACTGTTTTTACTTGGAGCAAAAACACTATTACCCCCTTCTCATAATATTGCTCTATACCACATGAAACTTGAAAACAAACACGTACGTTTGTTTTTCTCAGTGTTCATTTAACTTTAACGTATTTACTCTCTGTATTCAAGCTACACAGAAAATATATATTTAATCTATTTTCTATCCAACTCCCCCACTCATTCAACTTGTTCCCATTCACTGCTACATCATACGTCTTCCTCTTGCGTGTTACACTGCATCAATAATCATCCCTTAACATCAGCACTACATTTGCACCTTGAAATAACCAAACTTAATTGTGTTTTTCTATTTATTTTTTTATGTAGAAAGGAGGACTAGTCCATTCAAAACATTTCGTCACTAAGTATGCGCATTTAAGCGGATTCACACAGTACTTAAGGGATACTGAAAATCCTGCTACATAATTAAGAGCCATTAAAAACATTCGTAGGAAGGCAAAGACATTTTTTAATGAATGACAGTTAATAAGATCTACCTGTCCATCCTAATGTTAATCAGACAAAACTGCGAAAAAAACAGTAGATTTGTAACAGTTTGAAATTGTTTAATTGGCTTCAGTTTCTCACTCGTATAACAGGACAGCAGCGCTTCTATGGACAGTTGTTGAATAATAAAGCAATATATGTGAAAAAGCTAATTAATTTTTTTAAGGAATGTAAAAATAAAGAAGTCAATACTAATTCTTTAAAGCTATCCAAAGCCCTTTGTTTCGTAAAGTGACTTTTTCATAGAGAGATAGGTTGAATACACAGGGCTAGCCTAGGTGTTAGAGGACAGACACTAGATGATAGAACAAAAACCTAATGTTCCAAGAAAAAAGTAAATTTTGAGTGTATAATACGGAACTCTACTAACACTATTATATATATGTCTATGAATCTCTGGGCTCGTGGGGAATCTCTGGGCTCGTGGGAATCTCTGCGCTCTTGCGAATGTGTCTGCGCTGATGTGTACGCCTGTGCCCTCTGTATCCGTGTCGATGAGATTAATTGCTCCTATTTGCGTTCCTATTCATGTATGTGTACTTGCTAAGGTGTGTACATATCTGAGTGTTTATATCTGCCCTGTCTATGTGCATCTGCATTTATGTGGATGCATCTGCATCTGTGTATTTCTAAGCATGTTTAAATGTAAATAAGAGCAGTGAAACTAATCGGTAACTGGATACTGCAGCCAATTCGTTATGGTGTAAAATGTTTTAATGGCGCTAATGTAAGTGCATAACAGAGCGCTAATGCACCTTCAGTAACCTGGAGGAAATGGTGGAGCAGTGGCTGGTAAGTGGCGCCATGCAATATAACCCAGAGAACGGAAGGAAGGTAGTAGCGAGTTCTCTAAGAGCTTAGGTGCAGTGAATAATGGTAGATAAGCACTAATGTGGAGTTACCATATCTCCAAGGTGGAGTTTATACGTATTCTCTCCAATGTGGAGTTTACACCTTCCTCTCCATCCGAGTAAGGAAGAGGGTAGCCCCAGTTCCTCGGATCAAGACCTCTTCACCAGTCTTTGAAGGGATCTGACAATGAGATTCAGCCTGTTTGGTGAAACTATAACATGCAGACGTGCTCTTCGACGTATTTCTTGAGAAAATGTGCCTTCCAAGACTAGTGATCTCTTTGAATTAGATCTACCCACCCGTTCCATGGATTAACCCTATTACTGGCCATCCCGCAGGCGCAATACAACTCCCTTCCACTTTACTCCTTAAAAATCATATTTTTTTTTTTTTTTTTTTTTCTATATTTTATTTAAAACGTAATATTACAACATAAAAAATAAATATATAGAAAACCACCATCCCTTAACAAACAGGTATCCAAATGAGAATTCATAACCACAGTACACCATATGAATTGCTCAACATTGCAACAGTCGCTATATACACTTCGAGCCACCTAGGATGTTCATCATGCATAATTATAAATCAAATAAGAGCTTTGTGTCCCACATATGTCATCCTACTACAAAAATGCACTAAAAGACATGCTATAAGAAATCATATACTCCTATCTCCTCCACCATAATAGATATTATATAATCACATAGCTATACCTATAGCATATATGTTTAGGAACATATTTTATAATACTTAAAACATTATAACAAAATAATAAAACAAAACATCAATACACGATGTTACATTACAGTGGTTCAAACACATAGTCACAATATATAAATGAAAACCAAACACAGAACGTAAAACGCTAACACCAGGAAGCATATAGTTTAACATGCAGACATAAAACAGATGCTCATGGAAAACTAGAAATGAAACATTATAACAACCCGAATGCAACATCCCTGTGCAAATAGTTACTATAAGAATACAGCACACACTACAACCCCCCCCCCCTATTCCCAACAGCTGGATCTGCCATCACCATCATAACCTAAACTATAAAATAACGTTAATTAACATGGTTGAAACTAGAAACATTCTGAAACACGCTTCATACATAACCACATTCCTGCATAACCCAGGAAAGACAAAAGCATAACACATGTGTAACATACGTACAAAAACCACAATGAATACAGCGGTATACATAGACACTGTATAACTCTCCAAAAGCGTATTTAAATCCCTACATAATAATACAGCATAATATCGTCTATGGAAACATACCATCACTTCATAGAAGTACTAAGTATTAATAATAATACATAAAAATTAAAATCCAATAAAATCCCCAAAAAAAAAAGAACATAAATCAACATATCTTAATACAGATGCTTTCTTAAACATGTTTCATACATAGCCACACACCTGCAAGACACAGGAAGTACATTTGTTAAAAAAAAAAAATAAAAAAAAAAAAAAAAGAAAAAAAAAAAAAAAAAAAAAAAAAAAAACATTATCATAATAAGAACCTTCACAGTGATCATGCACACAAGACGCTCACAGTCACAAAGTACCAGACTTCATACCTTACTAAATTAAAGCTCCATCTTACTCATACCAGTTTCTCAACCCCTCACTTCGCATAACACTTTTCTTTAAAATTCCCTGACACCAAACCACTCACTTGACCCACACAACTCGCATTACACCTCTTGTCCTCCAAATGCACCAATCACGCCCGCGCCTTCCTCAAGAAGCCAGCCTCGTCACGTTCCCTGAATTTGTAATGCCCATAAGTCCTCCACTCTAAAGCTACGATATCCATCTGAAAATTTGGAATACCATCTATTCCCAGTGATATCCTTATTCCTCCTTTGTGTCCCATAAAATATCGCTGCCAGGGCCCTAATTCGCTCCCCCACCGGCGCTTTCCGTAAAACCCACGACGTATACACGAAGTCGGCTACCAGATAACCCATTGCATTTTGTACCGGCACCCCCACCCCCCCCACATCCAAGCTTAATGCCCGTAGAACAGAAATACCACCCCCACCCACCATACGTAAAACCCTGCTAAACCACACTCTCACTGGTTCCAACCGTTCACAAAAATATACTGCATGGAAAACAGTGTCAATACCCCCACACTCACAACATTCCCGTCCCTCCTGCACACGCCTATTACCTAATACCTCCCCCGACGGTAATATATTATGGAGAAATTTAAACATTACCTCCCGCACCACAGCCTTCAATCGCAACCCTTGCAGGCGCCCCCATATATCACTCCATGCATACATCGGATACAAACCCTCAACCCTAGCAACTACCTCCCCACCACCCACCCGAGCCAGTGTTCCTATCTTAACCCCGCAGGGTTCCCTTGCATAACACAACAACCTCAACATTCCCTCACACACCTGAACATCCCTACCCCTCGCCCAACGTACCAAGTCCCTTCTCACCCATGCCAAACCTGTACCTGTGATTCTGCCCTCCCTCAAATAACTATGCTTAACGTACATACCCAACAACCTTAGATGCAGCGCCATTAACCCCAGCCCTCCCTGGCGTGCCGGTAAACACACAACATCTCTTGACAACCAATCACAACCCGAACCCCAAATATAGTGATACACACGCTTCAACAGAAGCTTCTCATCACATGTTTCCAAGGGATATATACCTGCCACATGCCATAGCTTATTATACAGTTTCACATTCACCACAATAGCACGCTGGTGCAGCGTCAAACCTCCTGTACGCAAACCCGCTAATCTACCCAAAACCCTATCTACAGCTTCTTTCGAATTCACCTTCCGTGCCTCCAAGATATTTTCCATGTGAACAACCCCACATACCTTAAGTCTACTTACCAGGGACCAACCTTCACCCTGTTCGTATACCCCACCCACACCATCCCCCACCCTCAATAACATCGACTTGTCTCTATTAAGCGTCATCCCTGTTGCCATGCCAAAACTCTCCACCAACTCACTAACCCTAGGTAAATCTTCAGACCTTCTAAATAGCACTGTGGTGTCATCAACATATCCAACGATCCCCGGTTCCACAGACACCCCATCCCACACCATCCCTTCCCGTACGCCCCAACGCACAGCCCTATAGAACGGGTCCTGGAGTAATGCAAAGAGAAGCTGCGACACAGGGCATCCCTGCCTTAAGCCCCTTTCCATCCTAACAGGTTGACCTAATCTACCATTCACTTGTACCCTAACCGTTGCCTTCTCATACAACACCTTAGTCCAACTGACGATTTCCCTCCCAAACCCCTGCCATTGCATAAACTTCCACAACGCCTCACGCTCCACACAGTCATACGCTGCATGCCAATCTAATGCTAAAACCCCACCCTTGATGTTTCCCCCACTTTCATCTATAAACCTACGTATAATCCCCTGCCCCACACACATCGAACGCCCAGGCACTCCATATTGACCCTCGTCCAAAACACTTGCAAGAACACCTTTCAACCTATTTCCCAACACTTTAGCAAAGATCTTGTAATCGCCACACATTAAGGTAATTGAACGGTAGTCATGCACACATTCACAAGACTTTTTTTAGGGACCATGACCACTACACCCGTTCTCTGCTGTTCCCCCAACCTACCCCTGGTTTTCATGGCATTAAATAACTCTACTAAAAATTCATGCAAACACTCCCAGTTTTCCCTATAAAAATCACAAGGGATGCCATCAATACCAGGCGATTTACCCATGCTCATCCCCTCCACTGCTACCCTAATCTCCTCCTCACATATAGGCCCACCCAAACTCAATCGATTCTTATGCACTAGATTACAGTTTACCCATTCGCCCATTGTGCCTAACGCCTCACAATTAACCCCCACACTTTTACCATTCTTCTCGTACCACGCATCCACATAACAACCCATACCCTCTGTAGACAAAAGCACCTGCCCCTGACGATATCCCGCCAATTGCTCCTGTACCCGCAAACTCATCACCTCTGTTGCCCTACGACGTGTCCCCTGCTCCCGCAAGACATACGCCGATGGACGGTCCCCCCATAAGACCTCATCAAGGCCCCCTGCAACCCTTGCAGCATCAAAATTGCGATTTTGAATATCCCTAATCCGTTGTTTCAAACCCTCAATCTCACCCATCGGATATGCACCCTCCCCTCCCATATAGCATTCTTGTAATTGACCCTCAAGGTAATTTAAAATCCCATATTGAAACTGCCTCTCTTCCTTTCCCCTCTTCTGATAAAAATCCCTCACCTTTCCCTTACCGACCGAGTCTCACCACCCAATGACATCAACCCCCCCCCCTCCATCAGCCCACCACCTTTTCCAAGCGCTCGCAAAAGATTCCCTCCCCTCCCCTGTTTTCAATAACCCAACATTCATCTTCCAGAAACCTCCGAAACGCTTCGGCAAACCCTCCCAATTTAAATCCACCAGTACCCCACGATGATCAGAGAAGCTTACATTCAACGCACACACACTGCTCACCCTCACCCCCCGCGATACATAAATACGATCAAGCCTCGCCGCATAATCACGCTTAATAAACGTATGCGTCACACCGCTCACCTCCCCTCCAACATCCACTACATTCACTCCTCTCAACAGATCCCCTAAAAACCCCGAAAAAAAACCCCTCCCCCTAGGCTCTACATCCTTACGTCGGACAACACAATTCCAATCACCCCCTATAATTGTAATACCCGGCAGCGATCTGAAATGATAGACAAGGACATCCCTAAAGAATCTATTTTTAACAGCCATATCCCCTTCCGCCGGCCCATACACCCCAATGAAACCCACCCGAACCCCTCCCCACATACCCTCGACCCTAACCACCCGCCCCTCCTCCCCTACCTCACACCTATGCAAAAGAAACGGGCTGGCTTCCTTAATTAATAGCGCCACACCACCTTTCAGTCGTGTAGAGCAACCCATGTACACGTCATATCCGGTAATTGACAATTCACCTAAATATTTATAATTGTGCTCCTGCAAGAACACAAGGTCTGGCATATATCTCCTCAAATAACCCTCCAGAACTTTACATTTGCCCACTGCCTTCAACCCATTAACATTTAGAGTAAGACACCTGAAGGCCGTAATGAGGGCTTTCCCTTAGACACTCTAACACACTTAGAACCCTGGCGAGAAACCCCACCCCGCCCCCCACACTTCCCATCACCACCTTGCTCACGCTCTACATTCTTTAAACCACCTTTCTCTCTTGGCATTGAATCATGCCAGGTTTTCTTCCCCGTCCTTTGCCCAGGCGTCAAAACATCCTCACTATCAGAAATGACAGCCGTCCTCTTGCGAGAGCCACGCTTCTCACGCTTCTCCTCCTCCTGGGCATCTTCCTTGTGGACCTCCACTGCCACACTCTGGACCCGCCCCTCATCACTCACAACCTTCTCATTGAGGCCACCCACCTCAGCCTCTACATTCACATCATCCAAGCCAGCGTTGACCGAAACATCCAGTAAGCCGTCCAGGGCCTCCTGAATTGTAGCTTCCAAAACATGGTGTGCAATTGCAGACTCCTCACCACTCTTCGCCGACACCAAGCCTACGTCCTCATCGAGTCCAGTGAGTGTCATACACTCAGGCGACGACGCCTCCTCCCTCTCCACCTCCACACTCCACGCCTCCCGTGACAAAGGCTTACGTTGCGTTGCCGTTGCATACGTCATTTGGTCCGTAGTACCATCAGATCCCGCCTCAGCTTCAGGTTTCCCACGTCTCGTTGGACAAGTCGGCGCTATGTGGTCGTACGCCCCACACACACGGCACGTAC
Source organism: Cherax quadricarinatus (assembly GCF_038502225.1). Lineage (NCBI taxonomy): Eukaryota > Metazoa > Arthropoda > Malacostraca > Decapoda > Parastacidae > Cherax > Cherax quadricarinatus. The sequence continues at coordinate 9,545,323 of NC_091325.1, read as the reverse complement.
GCCTCTGACCTGAGTATGTTACGTACACCTGAGTCCGGAAGTCCTCCATTCCCACATAAGATGGAATAGGATGCCTTAGGGACATTTTCAGGGAAAACGTCCCTTCAGGGAAGCCAACTAGTGGCCCATCTCGCCAACGTCCCAATGTCGCCATGTGGATCGTCCCATATCGTCCAAACACCTGCCGTAAATCACTTTCATCCGCCTCGAAAGGTACATTACGCACCTTGACCCAGGTGTAGAATCTTGAAACGTCATGAAGACGGACACTAACGCCAGGGGTAACCGTCTTAACCACGTCCTGATACTTGGCCACCATGTTGTCATATGTACTGCTCAGTCGGAACTTGACGAAAATGCGTGCTACACCATTCAGTGAGACTCCATAAAGATCTTCATTAGCGATACCGTACGTATCCCGCAATATCGCCGTCAGCAACATGTTGGTGTTCTGGGCAGTAAGCACGCCCCTCACTAATTCCAAACAGATAGTGTTCACGCGTCTGCGGCCACTCTCCGCCATGATTAAAAAAAAAAAAAAAAAAAAAACTGTCACCTGCCACCAGGGGTCAGAGCGCAGTTCCAAGTACGTCCTCTCTACTCAAGAGTTGAGCGACGAAATTAAAAATCATATTTAGAAATGTATCAAAGACATTGTCTACTTCCTTAGCGAGGGTTGTTACAGTACTGTGTATGTGATCTCTCAACTGTCTATGGGACAAAGAAATTTTGCCGTCTTTTCTGTTTTTGAACTGCTGGTAATATTCAGTGGTGCACATTTGAAAATTACACTTGCAACGTTTAAGCGTTGCAAACTGAGCAGTTTTACAGATAGGCTCACCAGCTCGGTCAGAGAGCTTGAAGGATTCATGAATCCTACGCACCCTGTTGGGTTTCCACACATTTATGCTGCAAATAGTTTCAAGAGGCACTACTCCACCTTAGGCCACACATTTTAGTGAAAGATGAAATATACTGGAATGCAATGAAGAGCCTCGAGTAATACAGAGTGCGGCCTATGTTACATAAAAGATATTTTTTTTTTATTTTGCTACACTAATTTGGCAAAATTATTTCACACAAAGGAGGATCTCATTATCAGTAAAGCGACTAATGCCGCATCCTACATGCCTGTAGGTTACCTGTAATTGCTTCCAGACGTCTCCACTTCCTCGGCTGGGTTCCAAACCAGGCTTTCTGTTTCCTGGTCCGATTGATTAGGCTGTTGTTGGCCACCTTCCCTAGTCCAAAATATACACCACAGCCTAGCTGATCAGGAAATTAATTGGGGGAATCTGTCGAGATCCTTCTCAAAAACAGCCCAAGGGTCTGTTAGTAATCCCTCTTATGCACAAGGCAGGGTGGTTCCTTAACACTTATTGAGTTCTCTCAGTTTACTAATCGCTCCCCATGGGAATATTGCTGAGGTATGACAGATAATAGCTTGTTACTTTAAAGCTTGCTTCTACGCCTTTTTTGTAGTAGATCAGGAGCGTGGATGACGAACCTAAGAAGTTTTTAGTGTATGTAGTTTGTTTCTGTTATTTCTTCTGTAATTTTCATAACTTTGTATATACGTAGCTAACTGTTAGACCACTCCTGCAGTTCGTACAGTTTAGGTAGATTTTTCTTGCTCTTTCCGACTTTAATTCTTTGCATTAATTTCAAATAATTTTCAAACTCCATTTCTTCTGAAATGTTCTTATATGGTACGGTATGGTACTCTGCTAGAATGCAAAAACCAAAAGTTCGGCTGGAGCATTTTTAGAGAGAGAGAGAGAGAGAGAGAGAGAGAGAGAGAGAGAGAGAGAGAGAGAGAGAGAGAGAGAGAGAGAGAGAGAGAGAGAGAGAGAGAGACAGACAGACAGACAGACAGACAGACAGACAGAGACAGACAGAGACAGACAGAGTAATATAGAGTGGAAAAGACAGACAAATATGCGATATAGTTATTTCACAGAGTTCTACATCTGTGCCGTGGGCTCTGAGCGAAGCAGTGACCGGAAGCTTGATACCTCTGACGATGTTAACCAGCCCAACAACCACTAAACAGTACTATCAATATGTCGGCGGACCTCGTGCAGAGGAGCGAAATTTTTCCTACAGACGATTAGCATACGAGGCAGCAAAGGCACGACAACTTTAACCACCCACTCACTTTCCATGCCTTCCCCTTTCCACTATCCTATGCCCCTTTCTGTACCTCACCACCAGCTCCGTCCATCCGTCCTTTCTCACTCCTATCCGTCCCCAACGCCTCCGTCTGTCCCACAAACCGCTTTGATCCTATTTTTCCGCTCGAATTTTTCGTCGGGAACACTGTTTTGTCGTAAAAGATTGCGTGACTTGCCTGTTGGAACCATTTTATCTTGTGATTTCCATGAACGTTTAAGTATTTTTCTTCCGTAAACACGTTTACGTGGATAGCTTTTAATATTTGGTAGCTTAGAGCATTGTGAATTTTTGCTCCAGCTTGTCCAGAATCTCTGAACGAGTAAATTAATTACTCAGTCTGCCCAGGGAAAATTATATACTCACATTGTTTCGCAATTTTTCAATTGTACTGTATTACCCCAGAGGGATATTACCTCTCTCGTTACACTGTCAAAGTAAGAAGGTCAGTGTCTAAGAGGCGAGTGTATCATTAATTATAGTGTGTGACATACTCGGTATTTAGGACAGCTGCAATTTTTTTTATGGAACTTATGCTGGCTAAAAAATCTTAATTACCTCACCCATAATGACAATGCTAGTAAGACTAATACATATAAAATGATGATAATAACAATGATAAAAATTCTGCCAAAGAGAGCGGGTAAACCGACAGTAACACTAAGGAATGACCGTGAGGTATAAACATGTTTATTAATTACACGAAACGTGCCCATGTTTTCTGTTCGCACCTCAAAACAATAATTCTTTTATTTTCATTTAATGCTTTTTATTGTTACAAGGGAAGTGTTAAACCCGGGGAAATGTGAGGCAGTCAGGTTCGATCTAAGGAAAGGAAGAACAGGTTCAGTTCCCGGGATCAAGAGACCCCCCCATCCCACTCACCGGTATTAAAGAAGCTCAATTAAAATGTTCACTTATTAGTGTTATTTTATCTTATAGATTGTTATATTTGGCTATTTGACTGGTTTAATTAAACCTGTAAAGTAAAATTACTGATTGGGTGTTAACAGGACAGTTTGCATATAAGCAAAGCAGACAGCGAGTTAACCCATTCTCCCCTTAACTCATCCACCAAAAATAAAATACTTTCCAGGTTGAATTAGTATATTCACTGGTAAATGCAAAACACATCTTGGTCATACTGCATCTGAGGAATAGAATGTAAACAGGTTTGATCTAAAAAGGAGGGGAGGAGGGGGGTAGATATGATTCTTTGGAGCAGGAGATAATTACCAGCATGAAGCGTAAGGTACCTCGTGCTGTATAACGTTATTACTTACAAGACCAAGTTTTGGGTTAAGACAGGAATCTACCTGTACACTAACACAACAGATACCTTAATCTCTTAAACAGGAACTAAAATAATCTATTCGTATATATACATGTGTACATACGACCTTTAGTACATACACAGATGCTTGTATATTGGGAATTTATAGTCACCGTTTGTAAATAATTTCAATTAAGCAATAATCAGTGGATCAACTACTGAAATACGAACATACACAGGAGATAAAATAATAAATACATTATTTGTCATATAAAACATCATTTAATGAGAGCTCGTGGGTCTTTAAAATGGTCTGTCCTGTACGTATGAAGGAACTTTGTATATAATCATTTGCTTCTCTAATGATCGACCACATGTACACGATATGAAAATTTAAATGAAGCCGGGTAAATAGATATTTACATTTAAATTCTAATAGAATGTGAGATTTCAGATACTTTGATTACGCTTTTAAGGATCAATTAACTTTTTTCCACAGTAACCAAGTTCAGTATGTCAAGTGGTTATTTTGTACAAAATACAAATTTTCATTTTCAAAATTGAGGTATAAATATCCTAAAGATTCTTCAAATAGCAAGGTTTCAAAGTGTGTTTATCGTCCCCTTACCACTGTTACTTTTCTGCGGATCTTGTCATGCAGTATAAAATATCATGTTTGTTCATTTCAATATTGGAAATGGAAATTCGATACCTGAGAACACTCACGGAATTTCCTGTAACATATTTGTAGAGCCTCACAGACTAATCGTTACTTGAAATACGTCTCTCATTGTCGCGAGCATTGTTACCTAGCAGACCAGTCGTTCACTGACAATGTTTGACTTATGCGATTTCTAATTTTCTACCTCGAGCAGCCTTCAATGAATCATGAATCGGCATGGGTGGTTTGTTCGGTTCAAACACTATAGATCGAATGAGGGCTTCAAAGCTGCATAAGAGTATTACCTGGACACCGCCGTGTGGCCGTGTATATATATACATATACATATATATATATATATATATATATATATATATATATATATATATATATATATATATATATATATATATATATATATATAAAGAAATATCGCAGTCAGCAGGATTCGAAACTACTACTGAGATTGGTCAAGATTTTCAAACAGCGCTCTGATTATTATTATTATTATTATTATTATTATTATTATAATCAAGGGGAAGCGCTAAACCCGGATGATTATACAGCGCCTGGGGGGGGGATGTGGAAGGCATTCAGGCTTAATTCGGGAAACTGGAGCTCAGATCCAATTCCCTAAATCAAGAGCCCCTCACCAACATCAAGGAACCTTCCTTGAGGGGAACAGCGCTCTGAGTGGACTAGAGCACTGCCTGAGAATCTTGACCATTCTCAGAAGTAGTTTCGAATCCTGCTGACTGCGATCTTTCTTTGTATATACCCGGTTGTTTCTGCGTGGTGCACTGTATATATATAAATATATATAATATATATAATATATATATATATATATATATATATATATATATATATATATATATATATTTATATTATATTATATTGTGTGTGTTTTTACAGTATTTAGTTTACTAAAAATAATATTTTATTTGCGACGCGCTTAAGAAGGAGTGTTGGAGGTTCGAGCCTCCATTTGCTAATCGTGAGAGGAACTTGCTACTCACACCCAGTCAGGCTAACGAAAGAATATCTTTTCAACAGAGAACGACATGGAATGTTTGTTGTGTATTTAGTTTATATATCTATTTTAAGAACTTATTTTGTTCCTTGATCATTGTACCATGTTTGGCAAAAAAAAAAAAATTCTTTAATGAGGGGGCGTTTGATCCAAGCACCTAGAGCTAGCCTACTTTCACTCGAATTAACCCAACTACTTCGCTTTTCCTTGGTGCTTATAGGTTCCTAATGAATTTAACAACTATACCCTAGTTCAGATTACATACTAGACTTTTCTGGTATACATCAAAAAAGTGCAAAATCAAATACGCGGTGCTCTCAAGCTGCAGGCATGACGGAAAAGTTTTCCGAAGCTTCTTACGACAGTGCTGGTAAAAGTTTTGCACCGCGTAATTCGTTAAAAGGTCACCTGGGCTTATTTCATCGAAAATCGTTGACTCAGATATTTGAATCGACTTAACAAAGAAGGCATCCACACTCACACAACTGCCCATATTACATAGAATACTCAGTACAAATATTGCATTCGAATCATAAACAGCGGCATTTGTGGATCAGTTTACATGCGTATGGTGTGTGTACATCACGGCCATGGGTCAGAGAAAACGCATTAATAGGGTCGGCATTGAGCTACTGAAGGTAGCTTTCATGCCAGGAGAATCAAATGTGTTGCTGCAATCAACAACTTGAGATGGATAAGAGACATCTTGCTTGTGAAGTTGCTGCCTACTGAGGTGTACAACAGGGTTATTTATCACCAAGAAAATATAAACACATAAGCAGTATAATGTGATCGCTTATTGACAACGTTTCGCCCACAATAAAGGATCACATTATACTGCTTTTGTGTTTATATTTTCGTTGTGTCGGTATTTTATACCATTTATTTCCAGGGTTATCACCAAGTTTGAAGATATCGTGATCGTCGTCAACGAGGATGTCAGTGTTAAATTCTCGGATGTTTCGAAACATTACACGTTAGACATGATACGTAATGTACTTTCTGAGGAAGATGAATCAGATAATCGCTAAGCGATATCTTACTTTGATACTCTACATGCTGAGCAAAGAAGCACCTGATTAAATGTGAATATGCAGGCTTCCCGGGAGGGACATGATCTCTCTTAATGTCGAGGAAATACCCACTGCAGTGTTATTTTGATTGCCTTTTGATATAAGATGCATATTTAACAGCTACTATAATGTAACTATGAAGTGTTTCTGATGTTTCCAAAATGAAGTAGAATGCTAAAAGGCAGTTGGCGTCATCAGAAGCAATTGGTATAACAAAACCACTCAAGAGAATAGTGCTTCGGTGAGCGAAGCGTTGTACACGATCGTGTACACGAGCAAGATGGGGCTCCGGCATACCTCCCTATGACTGTAAGAATGGAAAATTCTCTTTCTGCATCGAATGTTGGCGTACTGATGAATTAAAAAAAAATATATTTACCTTGCATTTACATAAAAAACATTGTCAAAAAATCTCGTTAACTTTATGATGTATTTGATTTGATGTAATATTCTACATTATAATCCTAACTTTTGTATTTCTTAAATAATAAATACCTTTTAAATGTAACTAATATATCACCACTTTAATCATTACTCCTATACTGAAATCTAGAAACTGTATATGCTGAATTGATCAGCATAATTGAACAAGCATTAAGTATTTGTAAGTGCTAGTAATATTGTGCACGAAACGCTACGCATAACAAGAGGCTTTCGCCCCCCCCCTCCAAAAAAAAATTGTTTTATGTAAATATGTAATTCCGCAACCCTCTGCAGTTTGTAAGAAACATTTGATTTTATATTTGTATAAAATGAAAATCAATTCAGCCAGGATTGCAAATATTTACTAAATATCTGAGGAAGCGCATATTATTATTATTATTATTATTATTATTATTATTATTATTATTATTATTATTATTATTATTATTATTACTATTATTTTTATTATTATGAAATTCATGCGAGAGTGCTAGATCCCCAGGGAATTATGCAGCTCTTGGAGGAGTGGAAGACATTCCGGCTCGATTCAATGAATTAGAGCACAGGTGAGATTCCTTAGATCAAGAGCCCCTAACCAGCATCAAGGAACCTCCCTTGAGGGGCCGGGGAAGCGTAAACTCTGGGGAAGGTTAAATAATCAGGTCTCATCCTCTTAGCTCGGCTGAATAAGATAACAGAGCGTCCGTTTCACGACCAGCGGATCGAGCCTCTGCCATTCGCGCTGAGTGGCCCCATACAGGTTTAGAATTTCACAAAATTTAATAAAAATAATGTGAGGAAGGGCAAAGTAGCATCACTTTCCTGAAATAAGAGCTTTTCACCATCAAAATAACGGGTTCCCTCTGCCTTTTTCCTTGAATGAACCATTACAAACCAAATCTGAACTAGAGCTGAAACCCGCTACTGAATCTTGTATCAGGCGAGATGTATGAGCAAGTCTTCCTACAAATGCTGATCCGGTAGTACATTCTGAGGGACCTGTTTCTCTCGGTGGATATGCACTGAGAAAAAAATTATGTACACGAGGAATATCTCATTATATATACACTTTTAAGAGTTTAACATTCTTTTAAGATTTAAACTATTCTTGATTCTTGCTGTACAGGTGAAACATACCGTTAATGACCTTCGTGTAGTCCATATGTTTTAAGCCTACCATGCCATGCTCACTTAGTATTAAATTTCCCTGAGATTCAGTCGACTATAACAAGTCACATCCTGGGGAGAAACAACAGAGCTCGAAAATAAGATGGTGGCCAATTTCAGCTCCTTGCCTATAAATTCAACCGTGAAAAGAAAATTATGAATGCGGTGAGGACGACAAGGATAATCATTCCTTAAAGCAAGGCCTCAAAAAATAGGTGGAAACTCATAAAAAAAATTAAAAAAAGGACGTGAACTGCAAAAAAATGTGCGTTTGTGGAGGAGACTGCGGGGATAGAAGAGAAGAAGAAAGCAGAAAAATACTTTAAGTTTTCAAAGTCTCTGGCCATTTCTGGCACAATAAAATCACATTTTCTCAGAACGGCATCTACAAGAGGAGCGAGGAAAGAATTTTGTGATTCTAGAAACGAGGTAAAGAAATGGGGAGGATGTGTAAAAGGAGATGGGAAAAGCAAATGTAGCAATGATAGAAAGGGATGAGGTTCAGGATGCAGCAAGGCAAAGGAAGCAAAGGTGGAGGAAAACGTAGTGGAGGAGCAACGATGGAGAAAGAAACTTGGGAGCGAGAGAGAGGAGGTGTAGCAAGAAACTGTAGAAGTAAAGGAGGTGAAGAAAGAAACAACTGAGGCAAAAGAGGTAGATCAAGATTCTCTTGAAGGAGAGAAAGTAAAGGTGGTAACGTTGATGGTAGACGAGGTGAAGGAAACAACGGAAGAAAATGAACAAGTGGAGGAAACAACGATGAAAAACAAACAGGAAGTAGATGCAGCAATTTTGGAGGGGGGAGAAGAAAAATAAGAATAAAAGATACAGTTTCGTGTATAAGATAAATCACAATCAGCCCTAAATTTATTAATATGATAACTTTGAAATCGCTACTTGATAAGCAGCATTAGAAAAAAAAAAAACTCCGCCGCAGGCCTACAGGCCCATTCTAGGCAGGGCCATTTCACACCCACCCACAACAACTCGTGTACCCGTCCAACCAATATTTAAAGTTGCCCAAAGTTATTTCCTCAGCGTTGCTACCTAGGAGTTTGTAACACTTTACAACACTATTACCAAACCAGTACTTCCCAATATCCTTTTTAAATCTATATTTCTCCAACATGACTCCATTGCTGCGGGTCCTGTCTTGTTATGACCCGTACCGTGGTCTATCTTGGTTAGATTTTTTTTAATACACTAATTATACCCCCTTTATTTTTACCTGCTTTCTATTAGTAAACTTTGATCAAATCTTCCATAATTCTTCGCCAACACAGTGTATCAATTTTGTCATCCTTCTCTGTATATGTGATGAGAATTGAACAGCAAAATCTAAATGAGGTCTAACGAAAGATATGCAAAGTTGAAAATAACATTAGGCATCTATTATTTATTCCTCTTGAAATGAAGCCGAAAGAAATTGAAATGTCATTCAGTTTTCATATGTATCTTTACGAAACTGTTTTGATAAAAAGATAATGAGTCAACGCCTAAGTTGGAGAGAGTAGGGGTAGAGTACAACAAGGTGGAAGTGGAAGACAAATAAAGAGAAAACTGCAGTGATATGGAAAACGAGGGTTAATGAGAGGAAGCGAAGGTATCAGACGAACAGAGGAAGAGGAGGGAACGTCAGCAATAAATATATGACAGTGGTAAGAGAGGAAAATCGTTTCAAGATCCATGAATAATTATTTCATGCATTATTAATATCAAAATTCTCTCGCTTCAGCTTGTGAATTCCAGTATAACATTAGCACACCAAGGCATGATCAAATTTATTCTGCCTTGCCTGAAGGTAAGTTTGTTTTTTATGAGATAAAGTAATTCATCAAACGAACACGCGCATCTTCATCCTAGAGTTAATACGACTGAGTAGAGAGTAGTCGAGATTCAGAGTGAAAACATTACTTCTAAGAAATCATAGTAATATATAAACGTTTCTCCTGCACAGAGTGAGTGAATACGGAGAAGTGTAAGGTAATAAGAAAAACAACACAAGGAAGAACGTTCGAATAATAAATTCCGTACATACACAAAGCAAAAAAGAGAACGCATACACTTGAGTTACCTGCCTATCATTATTTCGGCTTTAGATCCTCTTATGTACATAAAGTGCAAAAAGCAAACTGATGCCAAGTCCTATGGTTTAATTTTGATTTTCTAATTTGCATACAAATTTGTCATCGTCTTCAAACACACACACACACACACACACACACACACACACACACACACACACACACACACATACACACACACACACACACACACACACACACACACACACACACACACATACACACACACATACACACACACATACACACACACATACACACACACATACGCACACACATACACGCACGCATATATATATATATATATATATATATATATATATATATATATATATATATATATATATATATATATATAACATTTCTAATTCCTTAATATGAATATCATTTCTTGTGCGGGTACACCACTTTACATTCACGCAGCTACAGAATCCGTTGCTCTGGAACTATCACCTCTCCAAAATTAAGGAAACCTAATGGATTCTCGACCCTGCTGGAAAGAAACATAAATAAACTCACTCATTCACTCTCTCTCTCTCTCTCTCTCTCTCTCTCTCTCTCTCTCTCTCTCTCTCTCTCTCTCTCTCTCTCTCTCTCTCTCTCTCTCTCTCTCTCTTTTACACAGGGTTTGACAAGGTTAAGGATCCCTAGCTTTATTGACAGCTATTTACAGGTTAAGGATTCCTAACTTTATTGGCAAGCTAAGAGCTGTTACCTACATCAGCTCATCTCTCTCTCTCTCTCTCTCTCTCTCTCTCTCTCTCTCTCTCTCTCTCTCTCTCTCTCTCTCTCTCTCTCTCTCTCTCTCTCTCTCTCTCTTTCTGATGCTGATTTTAAATATATTCAGTCCTTAAGTGACACTGGTAATAAGCAAGAAGACACCCACATTCTCTGCAATAGTAAATAAGATTCAGATTTGAAAAATGGTGAGGGTCATTTCCCCTCGATAGCTGTTTGGATATAATTGTCTCAGAGATGTGTCCCATTTTTATATAAATACTGAAAATGAATAGTGTAAGAAAATTATATATATTTTTTCCTGATGACTGCGTAGATAATTTTTATTAACAATAAAATATGAGTTCGTGGAGCGGTGTTGGCGTACACAAGATTTATAAATAAGCGCAGAATTTCCGTTCAGTATTATTGTAGTTTTGCCTTTGACAGTACATCTCAGAATATACAGTGTTATATTGCAGTTTAAATAAATAATGTTTTTCGTTATGTTTAATATAACTTGAACTCTGGATACAGATTATAATAACAAAGTGTTATTTTAGTTCATTTTATATAACAGCGATGTTTATAAGTTATTTAATTTTGATTTCTATTTAGGAATTCCTTAATTTATTGTTGAAGTGACAACCCCTTTATATAAAGTGTTTCTATCTTCGTCTTTTTGTTCCTCATAGGTAAAACCCAATTTCAGTCTTTTAATTCTAACAATACGTCTGTGGACGTCAATGGTCTCTTCTTCCACCCCTTAAAAATTCAATATCCGATACCAAGCAGCTGTTTCTGACCAAAAGATGACTTCCATAAAAAATCATTCTTCAGATGACAAAAGATGGAAAACTAAAGCTTGCAGATGACCAAATATGAGAAAGTTTAGGGTTGCCAGGTAACTAAAAAATATGAAAGACCGAGGTTGAGACATTACTAAATAAATGCAAATATGACATTGGCATATGACAACAGCTATCAATAACACTTGAACCACTCTATGGGGAAGTGGTTCATTATCCAAGGACGCGGACAAAGCTCTATTATCTTTGATTGATCCTAATTACCTTCCATTGCCCAAGCGCTATATAGCTCCTGCGAGTGTATCGGCTCCAGTTAATCAAAACACGATATAATACAACACTCTAAATAACTCGCATTTAAAAGAGGCCAATGAAGCAAATGTTCTTTGCTTACCGTCCAGCTTGTGTTAAGCATCCTCCAACTCCAACTTGGCTCCAAGGCAAGTCACTACCACTTCCCGGTTGATCTGGCTCCTGGTGTACCTATGAGATATCTCATAATTTTAAATTATTCTGTTTTCTCTCTTTCCATCCGTGGGTACACTTTGCGGTATTGACTTTTCATCTGGAGAACTGTTATGTGAAATAAAAACAAGAGACAAATCTTTCTTGTTAATGCAGTTTCACTCAGGTAATAAATACTAAGGAAAGGAAAAAATTAGTTACATATTCATCGTGGAAAATCTCTTAATGAAGAGTTTGTTCAAATGTTGACGCTTTTAGAGAAGAACGCCAGAACGCGAGCCTATATATCCAGTAGCAGATAAGAAATGGAGATAGGAAGATAAATAATTTAGTGGATGAATGGGAAAAGGGACAGGTGTGAATCGATAGGTGAAGTATTGGGCCTTGTTGCATCACGTTAATTATCTCGGCGGCACTCTTCAGTAGCTTTCCAAGAGATAGAGTAATATTAAATGCCCCATCGATTCTACTGAAACTGCTGCAACGCTAGACTACAGCAGCTTCTATCGCATTTATAAATGACATTGTTTCCCCTGAGAAACATATGTTCTTTGGTTGTTTTGAATTAATCATGTTAGTTTGGAATGTCTGTATTCATCAATCCTTGAATTAATCACCCTAGATACTTCGCCTAAATACCCATTATTGCATCCAACATCCAACGTAAGAAATAGTGTTGTTGCCTGCACTACTTATATATACGTTGTAGTAAAGAATAACCCTAACTAAAAATGCTTTTATAACCTGCCTGGTTTGAAATACGGCAAAGTTTATCATCAAATAAGAAGACAAATACAGAAACAATATTTAGATGCGGCTGTGATCTAGAAATACAGAAAACCCTGAAAAGACCACGCAGTCCTATTTCAATTTCAACTGTTGTCATAAACATTTGGACGAAAAGAGAGTTTAATGATTTTTTTGTGCAAAATTCTGGATGCGGATAGTGGGATGAACTGGGGCGTAGGTGCTTACCCGAGAGTAGCAATGCTGGGAGCTCTGTAAACTCACATTGTAGGTTAGTTTCAGCTAAAGAATCAGTGAACTTTTGTTTATAATGACTACCTTTCAGCTGTAGGTGCCTTGATGCTAGTGATGGAATCTTGATTCGAGGAATTGGAGGGTTATCCCATTCCTTGCATCAAACTTAATTATCTTCCTTTCCTGAAATGCTCTTCCTTATGAAATAAATAATAATAATAATAATAATAAAGATAATTAAGTTTGATGCAAGGAATGGAATAACCCTCCAATTCCTCGAATCAAGATTCCATCACTAGCATCAAGGCACTTTCCGCTGAAGGGTAGTCATTATAAACAAAAGTTCACTGATTCTTTAGCTGAAACTAACCTACAATGTGAGTTTACAGAGCTCCCAGCATTGCTACTCTCGGGTAAGCACCTACGCCCCAGTTCATCCCACTATCCGCATCCAGAATTTTGCACAAAAAAATCATTAAACTCTCTTTTCGTCCAAATGTTTATGACAACAGTTGAAATTGAAATAGGACTGCGTGGTCTTTTCAGGGTTATCTGTATTTCGAAATAAAATTCTCGTTTGATATTCAATTTTCCGCTTAATATTCATTGTAAAGTTATTCAAAAGCAATATCAAGGTACATAACTCTTGAGCGTTTGTGTCAGTCATGGACTGTGTTTTTAAATGCGACAACACAAACTGTTATTCCTGTTGGGGAAGTCAAGCGCTTAGTCATGTCCGCCTGTCTGTCTGTGTCTAAAACTGGTTTATCTCTCTGAAAATTTTTTAATACCTACCTGGAGTCTACCTGGAGGTCGTTCCTAGGGTCAACGCCTACTCTGCACAGTTCTTGACCAGGCCTCCCGGCTGATCAGGGCCTGATCAATCAGGCTGACACTGCTGGCCGCACTCAATCCAACGTACAAACTACAGCACTGCTGATCAATAACTGACTTTAGATATCTATCCTGTTCCCTTTTGAATTCAGTCACGCATGATGGGAGGCTGTTGAACAGACCCGGGCCCCGGACACTTACTGTGTTTTTTTCTTAGTGAACTCTAGATGCCACTGTTTTTCATTGGGGGTATCTTGCTTTAGTCTATTTTACGTATCATTTCATTTTCATCTCTCTCTCTCTCTCTCTCTCTCTCTCTCTCTCTCTCTCTCTCTCTCTCTCTCTCTCTCTCTCTCTCTCTCTCTCTCTCTCTCTCTCTCTCTCTCTCTCTCTCTCTCTCTCTCTCTCTCTCTCTCTCTCTCTCTTTCTCTCTCTTTCTCTCACTCTCTCTTTCTCTCTCTCCCTCTCACTCTACGTTATTCAACATTACATGAGTTAACATATTAAGTGCTCTTATACAAGATTCATTTGCAAGCGGCAAAGTAATTTAATTAAAAGCTCGGCTCTATTTTTACTCTAAATATATAAGTCGAAATATAATGCAAATAACATAAAAATTAATTGGTAAAATATTTTCACGCCAATTGCGACAGTTCATTTTGTAAGACCTTTCATTACAGCGGAAACAGAAAAATAATAATAATGTTGACAATAACAACAATACTAATAATGATGATAAAAACAACAACAAAAACAACAACAACAACAAGAACAACAACAACAACAACAACAACAACAACAACAACAACAACAACAACAACAACAACAACAACAACAACAACAATAATAATAATATTATTATTATTATTATTATTGTTATTATTATTATTATTATTATTATTATTATCATTATTATTATTGTTAATAATGATAACCATAATAATAATAATAATAATAATAATAATAATAATAATGAGTATTATTATTATAATTATTATTATTGGACATGTCAAATTCAGCAAGCGAACAAATTTTACTAAAAGAATAACAAATGTATACTGGAATAGAGCTTGTGGAGTTAAAACTGAGACATTATGTAGCGCTACACATTACATGTCTTAGGAAGACTTAAAGAACACTTAGCCGTCTTTGTCGAAGCAATCTGTTGAGAACTAAACTGCTCTCTAGCCTCCCTGTTTCTGTCTAGATAGAAGAAACGTTCGAATAACAAAAGGCTTTCTCCCCGGCTTCCATTTCATTTGGCAACACTTCTGGCTTAAAAACACTGGGGCACAGAAATATAACGTTCAATTAAAAAAAAAAAAGGTACAATGATATTTGTTGGGAAAGATGGAAGTATGCTTTAGACCTAATGAAAAAATAGAAAAACGTTTTTTGGACTGACAAATTGCGTTTTCTTCTGTGGTAGAGACAGAATTTGGCGTAAACCTTTGGGATTTGGTGAAACGGGAGATTCGCAGCATGAATGTGCAGCCAACAAATGTGCAGCAACTGCGTGATGTTATTATATCACCGCTGACATGATGCTCTAAGGGATGTTTCCAGCACCTTGTTGAATCCATACTACGAGAATTCAGGCTGTTTGGGGGCAAAGGTGTGGGGGGAAGTACTTAGTACAAGAAGGGTGTACCTAATAAAACGGTCACTGAGCAATGATTGTGTTACAAAATTTGAACGTTTCAGAGATGGGAAAAAAAGAATTTACTAAAAATAATTATGTCTCTGGAAGACGACACAAATGAATGAGAATGGAACTCATTATTTAGACAAATTATAACATAGCTTTGAAATATATAGTTTAGGAATAATTCTAAAAAAAATCTGCAATGCATGTTAGGGAAAATGGAAATACGCACACGCAGAGTGAAGTCAACACCTAAAAAAAAAAACATGCACAGAAGATACAGTTGAAAAAGATCAAAGAAAACCCCCAGAGTTAAAAATAAGAGTTATGACAATATGTTAAAAACACAAGAGATGAAACGAACAAGGTTTTAAAATGGTACAAAAGAAATGACTGAAGATTTCTTAAACCTTTCTATCTATAGAGATAAAAATTTATAATTATGAAAAGAAAACTGGTTGAAAGAATACTAGAAGCTTATTTATAGAGTATTGAAAAATTGGAATTGGTTGGAAGAGGAAGTGAGTGCTTCAGTTATTGTTAACTGAAAATATCTATCTGATAGATTGAATACTGAAACGAGACAAAATATTGCACAGATCTACGGCTACAAAATAAATAGGTAATTACGAACACTCACACACAAAAAAAAAATCATTATCGGCTCTGTATACGAAAAGTGTAGTGATAGGTAATGAGACTAGTCCCGGAGCTAAAGGAAAGGTTAAGGAAGCTAAACTTGATAACATTATATGAAAGAAGGACAACGGTTAATATGATACGAACGAACAAAACACTGAGAGGAACTGATAGGGTGGATGTGAACCGATTGTTCTAGAGATCGAAAGAAGGAACATGAGAGCACAGCAGTTAGCTATAAACACAGTGAGTCAGGAGGATGCTAGTAACTACCTGAACAAAAGAGTGACAGAGGCAGAATCCATACACAGGTTTAGGAAGAAGTATGATAAAGCTCTAAAACTTGCCTCCTACAAGTACATATAGGTGAGAGCCCTCATACACACCCTCACCCACAGAACACACACACACACACACACACGCTCACACACACACACACACACACACACACACACACACACACACACACACACACACACACACACACACACACACACACACACACACACACACACACACACACACACACACACACAATGCTTCTGGGTGCAATCTATTCCTCACACTAAATTAGTATTGAGCGCACAACACAATTCCAGAGAATCAACAGAGTTCGCTTCGCTCTGAGCTGCACGCTTGCAAGTTGCAACACCCTGTCAGTTACCAGCAGTGATGATCTGTTGACGGTGTCCACACTATAGTTACCTTCGTTTAGCACTCTCCAGTTCTGATGAACTATTGACCATGTTCATTGC
Source organism: Cherax quadricarinatus (assembly GCF_038502225.1). NCBI lineage: Eukaryota > Metazoa > Arthropoda > Malacostraca > Decapoda > Parastacidae > Cherax > Cherax quadricarinatus. The sequence goes on along the minus strand of NC_091325.1, from coordinate 9,528,592 downwards.
ATTGTTCTTGGATGGAACGTGTGTGTGTATACGACCTCATACACCTGCTCCCCTGTTTTTCCTTGCAAGTTAATAGATACCTAGGAGTTAGTCGGCTGTTGTGGGTTGCATCCAAGGGGAGAAACCCCAAGACTCTTATAAAATAACCCATACTTCTTGGAATTATTGAACTATCTTGACTAAATAAACCTCAACGATTAATTATTCCATAGTTTCATCTCTGCACCTAACCAGTAACCATCGTCTTACTGAGAATTCTGCAATCTACTATATCAAACACAGTCAACTGAGAGCTTTAGCATTTTGTTGAGTCTCCACTGAATGTTGTTACTATCAGGGAAGTGTTACAATCAAGATATGGTGTAAATCAAAGAGGCGTGATTAATGTCAGATAATGTCAAGTTTATTGTGAAAGTGCCACGGGGGCAGTGATCCTCCAAATCATTAATGGAAAACACATTTCCTGGGCTTCGATGAAAATGTAACCTTGTTGGTCCGGGTTGCCCTTGGTTCGACAAGCAAATGCAAGAAATCTCCCAGTAAAAAAAAAAAAAAAAAAAAAAAAAAAGCAGAAATACCTTAGCGTCTTCGAGTATTTAAACCTATCCTCGAGAGAACTAAAGAGACAAATGCAACAACAGCTTGGAATCCACGCCTGATCAAGTATTTAAAAAACTGGCAAAACTACAGAGGTGAGTAGCTAGTCAAAACAGAGTTAACGGGACTGATGTATCAGAAGAGACTAAAGATGTTAAAGTTGATATTAGAAAACATATTTATATAACCTAAATAATACACAGAAAAATTGAAAGAGTGGACACGATTGGATACTAGTGACGAAAAACATGCAGGCAAGGATGCAGTTGACAATGAAATATCCAAATTCGTAGATTCAAGCTTCTGCTTATTGCAGAAAATTCATCGTTCAAAAAAACTTGTCTCCATGGTTGCATTGATTTCTGCACTTTTCATGGGGCTGGCATTAACGAGAGAATGAAATTAGTTCCGTGGTTTTCTATCCCCCGAACAGTGGTAGCTAAGCGACCACCATAGCGCATAACCATAGTACCACCACCATAGCACATAAAGCTAAGCGATAAGTGGTCGCTTAGCGCTATGTGCTATGGTGATGCGGTAGGTAAGCAACGCAGGTCTGGTTTGTTATTCTCATGGTATGTCCTTTGTTTTAAAAAAACTTGTGATTGCTCGCCCAAAGCATAATTGATGCTTTAGGCGAGCAATATACATACATACATACATACATACATATATATATATATATATATATATATATATATATAAAATATATATATATATATATATATATATATATTATATATATATACATTTTTTTTTTTTCAACAAGTCGGCCGTCTCCCACCGAGGCAGGGTGACCCAAAAAAGAAAGAAAATCCCCAAAAAGAAAATACTTTCATCATCATTCAACACTTTCACCACACTCACACATTATCACTGCTTTTGCAGAGGTGCTCAGAATACAACAGCTTAGAAGCATATACGTATAAAGATACACAACATATCCCTCCAAACTGCCAATATCCCAAACCCCTCCTTTAAAGTGCAGACATTGTACTTCCCATTTCCAGGACTCAAGTGCGACTATATGAACATAACCGGTTTCCCTGAATCCCTTCACTAAATATTATCCTGCTCACACTCCAACAGATCGTCAGGTATAGGGAGGTACCACCTATAGAACTATTCTAAGGCCCCTTCATCCTCAGATAAAAGAATAAACTTGCTTCAGGGAAAACTCAAGGTTCTCCCTGAAACTGTTTGAGAATTTTCTCCTACCACCCCCTATATTTAATTAATATATATTTTATTTAAAGACAAAATACATTGACAAAACATTCACAAAGATACAATAGAAAATAAAACAACATAGGTAACTCAGAGCTACATCTCGAATAATTCGTCCAACTCCCCGGCGGTGGGCCACGTGCCCAGAATGCTGCAGGCATTTCCTCTCTGGATCGCAACACTGAGTCTCTGAAAGAGGAAGCTGGTCGCCCTGTGGTCCTTGGTTTCTATGATGAGCTTTTCACCCAGCTCTTTGAGGAACTTTAGAACGCACTTGCCCCATGCTCCAAGAGTCTCCGACCCTATTGGGATGAAGTTATAGCAAGGGGAAAGGTCTTCATATTTGTGGATCTTCTGGGTCTCCCTGTGGCTGGCAGCTCCACCCCCTTCCACTATGGAGTATGGCAAGTAGGTGTCTGCCAATGTGGCGGCACAGGTGTAGTCCCAGGCAATCTGCTTTCCATCCTTCTAAGGTAGCATAGTGGCTCCATCAGGATGCTTTTCACTTTCGATAACATCTAGATAGATAGATAGATAGATAGGTAAAACTGGTCAATTAAGTCCTTTCTAAAAATTTCCTTTATCTGCAGGACTAGACTTTCTCTAATTTCTTGACGTGCTTGGCCAGGTGTGGGTTCCATATTGGTGTTGCATACTCCAGTATGGGCCTGACGTACACAGAGTACAAAGTCTTGAACGTGAGTGTGAGTGTGTGTGTGTGTGTGTGTGTGTGTGTGTGTGTGTGTGTGTGTGTGTGTGTGTGTGTACTCACCTAGTTGTAGTTGCAGAGGTCGAATCACAGCTCCTGGCTCCGCCTCTTCACTGGCCGCTACTCGGTCACTCTTCCCGCTCCATGAGCTTTATCATACCTCTTCTTAAAGCTATGTATGGATCCTGCCTCCACTACATCCCTACCCACACTATTTCACTTCCTGACAACTCTGTGACTGAAGAAATACTTCTTAACATCCCTGTAGTTCATCTGAGTCTTCAGCTTCCAACTGTGACCCCTTGTTGCTGTGTCCCATCTCTGGAACATCCTGCCTCTGTCCACCTTGTCGATTCCTTTCAGCATTTTATATGTCGTTATCACATCCCCCCTATCTCTTATGTCTTCCAGCGTCGTCATGTCGATTTCTCTTAACCTCTCCTCGTAGAACATACCCCTTAGCTCCGGGATTAGTCTTGTTACAAACATTTGCACTTTCTCACATGCTTGGCTAGGTGAGGGTTTCAACCTGGCGTTGCATACTTCAATATGGGCCTAACGCACACAGTGTACAGAGTTCTCAATGACTCCTTATTTAGACGTCGGAATGCTCTGCTTAGGTTTGCCAGCCGCCCGTATGCTGCAGCAGTTATTTGGTTGATGTGCGCCTCAGATGTGTTATACTCACCCCAAGATCATTTTCCTTGAGTGAGGTTTGTACGCTCTGGCCTCCTAGATTGTACTCCGCCTGTGGTCTTCTTTACCCTTCCCCAATCTTCATGACTTTGCACTTGGTGGGGTTGAACTCCAGGAGCCAGTTGCTGGACCAGGCCTGTACTCTGTCCAGATCCCTCTGTAGTTCTGCCTGGTTCTCGTCCGATTGAATTCTTCTCATCAACGTCACATCATCCGCAAACAGGGACGCTTCTGAGTCTATTCCTTCCGTCATCCCGTTCACAAATACCAGAAACAGCACCGGACTTAGGACTGATCCCTGTGGCACCCCGATCGTTACAGGCGCCCACTCCGACTCCTCGCCACGCATCATGACTCGCTGTCTTCCTGATAGGTATTCCCTGGCCCATTGTAGTGCCTTTCCTGTTACCCCAGCTTTTACTCTAATCTCTTGAGTGGAACTGTGTCAAACGCCATCCTTTAGTCCAAGAAAATGCAGTCTACCCACCCATCTCTCTCCTGTCTTGTGTGTGTGTGTGTATGTGTGTGTGTACTCACCTAATTGTGGTTGCAGGGGTCGAGACTCAGCTCCTGTGTGTGTGTGTGTGTGTGTGTGTGTGTGTGTGTGTGTGCGTGTGTGTGTGTGTGTGTGTGTGTGTGTGTGTGTGTGTGTGTGTGTGTGTGTGTGTGTGTGTGTGTGTGTGTGTGTGTGTGTGTGTGTGTGTGTGTGTATGTGTTTTTGCATGTGATTGTAATTTATATATTTGCGTAGCAGGGTACTCACAGTCTTTTCTTAGTTCCAGTACAATTAACACCATTACCGATGTTTTGGGCGTGTAAGCCTCTCTGGGAAGCGAAGGCCTGCTAATTATACCTGTATGTGCCAGAGTAATAGACAGTACCGGAGCACACTCGTCACTGTGACATGAACTTGAAACCCACCTAAAGTGGTCAAACTACTTATTATATCTTATCCTACCTTTTCTGTTTCTCCCCACTTCATCTTCCATCCTTTTTAGGTCAAACGAGAAAACAAATGCATAGCTTCATACCATCCCCTGACACACTACCCCCCCCTTCCTCCTCCCCAACCTCTCTTCTCCCTTCTTCAAGTACCAACTGAGCAGTAGTTCTTGCTAATCCTAAACCTAATTTTATTTTTATCTCTATCGCATCTATGAATTGAAAACTCATACATATATACAAAGTGTCAAACAATTTTACCTTTGCAAAATTTCTCTGTCTTCCTGGAGGTAAAGTGTAACGTATGGTAAAAGTATGGTTGTGGTCGGTGCACATATTAATAAGTTTTGACTGCCAGTCTCCAGTGAGTATTTGATGCACGAGATTGAATACCTTTGTTTTGTTTTTACCTCTGTTATATTCATGATTTCTTTTATCGACACATTCTTATTTTTAGAGCATTTTTATATCCTTATCAGGAGTGTTTATTTAATTTCATCTTAATATATAATTTTTTCATACTGTTTCACACTGTCGCTAAGGTTTTATTGAATGCAATATGAGAATGGTCTACATTAATAGCTAAGTGACATGTCATCTCCACCTCTCCCAGGTCACTTTTATCAAAAGTGATTCTCTCTACCATATTAACCTTGACATCAATATTAAAAAATATTAATTTTTCACTCTCCCTAAATATCCAGTGGGAGAGCAGTTTGCCTTCTGTGCATTTTCCCTTTGCACCATATTTTCCTTCCCTTACTCCTCTTTCCCATCGCTTTCTTTCTCTTTCTTATTGTTTTTCTCCTCTTCATCGTCCTCCTCTTTCTCACCTGCTTCTTCTTGCGCGCTTCTCTGCTTCAATTCCCCTTCTTCTTCCTACTGATATTGAGGGAGGAGATAGAGAGGTAATAAAGAGGGAGGAGAGAGCAGAGGAGAGCTGATAGAACAGCAAACACCAACACTGTTTAGCAACAATCAACAGTAATATATAGTCTGCTGATCTTCCAATAAATACTACCATACATAGCTTTCAATTCTGTACATATAGCAGAACACGAAGCAATCAATCCAAAATTTATTAGCAGGGCCAGGAATCTGACACAGTAAAGAATGCAAAGAAATCAATTTTAATCCATAGTAGTGGAGGATATCCATAATTCCTTAATATAAAATCCATTGACAGTATCAAGGTAGCCCTTGAAGGTTCTAAAGTCACTAGTTATTGCTATCTGCAATAACTAGTCTGCAGTAAATAGTCAACTGTCATATGAAAAAAATAAATTCACATAATTCTTGCCTAATATTATCACTTGCTAGGAGAAATATAGTGAGCTCATGTGTGCTGCCACGTAGAAAGTGTGTGTGTGTGTGTATTCACCTATTTGTGGTTGCAGGAGTCGAGACATAGCTCCTGGCCCTGCCTCTTCACTAATTGCTACTAGGTCCTTTCTCCCCCTGCTCCATGAGCTTTATCATACCTCGTCTAAAACTATGTATGGTTCCTACCTCCACTACATCACTTGCCAGATTATTCCACTTCCTGACAACTCTATGACTAAAGAAATACTCCTTAACATCTCTTTGACTCATCTGAGTCTCCAACTTCCAATTGCGACCCCTTGTTTCTGTGTCCCATCTGTGGAACATCCTGTCTGTCCACCTTGTCAATTCCTCGAAGCATTTTGTATGTCGTTATCATGTCTTGCCTAACCCTCCTGTCCTCCAGTTTCGTCAGGCCGATTTCCCTTAGCCTTTTTTCGCAGGACGTTTTCTTTTGCTCCGGGACTAGTCTTGTTACAAACCTTTGCACCTTCTCTAATTTCCTGACGTGCTTGACCAGGTGAGGATTCCAAACTGGTTGCATACTCCAGTATGAGCCTGACGTACACGGTGTACAGAGTCTTGAACGATTCCTTAGTGAGGTATCGGAATGCTATTCTCGGGTTTGCAAGGCACCCATATGCTGCAGCAGTTATCTGGTTGATGTGCCCCTCAGGAGATGTGCTCGGTATTATACTCACTCCAAGATCCTTTTCCTTGAGTGAGGTTTGGAGTCTTTGGCCACTTAGCCTATACTCTGTCTGCGGTCTTCTTTGCCCTTCCCCGATCTTCATGACTTTGCATTTGGCAGGGTTGAATTCGAGGAGCCAGTTGCTGCACCAAGCTTTCAGCTTGTCCAGGTCTCTTTCTAGTCCTTCCTGATTCTCATCTGATTTAATTCTCCTCATTACTTCGCATCGTCTGCAAAGAGGTTAACTTTTGAGTTTATTCCTTCTCTCATGTCATCCACATATACCAAAACATAGAACTTGTCCTAGGACTGACCCTTGTGGAACCCCGCTCGTTACAGGCGCCCACTCTGATACTTCGCCTCTTACCATGAGTCTTTGTTGCCTCCCTGTCAGGTATTCTCTGATCCACTGCAGTGCCCTTCCTGTTATACTTGACTGATCCTTTAGCTTTAGCACAAATTTCTTGTGAGGAACTGTGTCGAAGGCCTTTTTGCAGTCCAGGAAAATGCAATCTGTGTGTATGTGTGTGTGTATGTGTGTGTGTGTGTGTGTGTGTGTGTGTGTGTGTGTGTGTGTGTGTGTGTGTGTGTGTTCGTGTGTGTGTGTGTGTGTGTGTATGTGTGTGTGTATGTGTGTGTGTGTGTGTGTGTGTGTGTGTGTCTTTGTGTACTCAGTTCACACCTAGTTGTAGTTGCAGGGGTCGAGTCATAGCTCCTGGGCCCGCCTGTTCACTGTCTGGTACTGGGTCACTCTCCCTGCACTATGAGCTTTATCATACCCCCATGTAAAACTATGAATGGATCCTGCCTCCACTATATTGCTTCCCAAACTATTCCACTTCCTGACTACCCTGTGACTGTGTGGGTATGGGTGTGTGTGGGTGTGTGTGTGTGTCTATGCGTATTTTGTGTATACTATCCAACAGAATAATGTAAACGACAGCCAAAGGAAAAATATCGAAATTTATTTTACCTTTCCCTTAGATTTCATTTTACTCCTAAATATTTACTCTTGCATTCTGTTTACTACGTTGCTTATATATTTTATGTTCCTTTTGGCATCTCTGTGTTTATGTTATCATCTCAAATTATACAGAAATGAGGAATTGCATTTCATATTTAAAGAGTTAGTAAAGTTAGCATTATTATAGACATTATAAGCAAGACGCACTAGGAGCATTACAACTATAAATATTTTATTTTCTGATTATATATGTATGTATATATATATATATATATATATATATATATATATATATATATATATATATATATATATATATATATATATATATATATATACTGTGTGTGTGTGTGTCATGGGCCACCACGTCCCCTGCGACAGGTGAGTGGCAAGGGACGGATGAAGGAAGAACGGAAAGACATCGTGGTTAAATCTCCCATCTCCTTCTGACAACTCTTTGCCCAAGTTTACAGAGTTCTCCAAATTTTTCCCAGCTGACTTTTAGACCTCTCGCAGAGGTCCACGAAAAAAATTACCTTAACTTTTTGTCCAGTTAATTGATATTCTTTACGGCACTGAGACTTTTCTTGCCTAGCTAATGAGGCATTTTGCATGGAAAATTAAAGAGAGAAATTGTCTTGTCTCTACTGAAGACGGGTTATACAATGTTGTTCATAAATTTAAGCAAATTCTCTGTGCATATCAACACGCCATTCTTCTAATCATATGAACGACGTTTATATGTATATGTCGTGCCGAATATGTAAAACTGGTCAATTTGCAAGAACTCATTTAAAATTGAGTCCTTTCTAAAATTTTCTCTTATACGTTTAAAGATATATATTTTTCATTAATGTTAGTGTAAAAATTTTTAATTTTGCTCTAAAAGAATCTTAGAAAACTTACCTAACCTTATTATAACAAGAACAATTTAGTTTAGCCTAACCCAACTAAATATATTTTAGATTTGTTTACAGTAATTTAATACTAAACAAACACAGTGAAATATATTTTTTCCGTTAGGTTCAGAATGATTTTGGCGAAATTATTGCATACACAAATTTTTGCTTGTCCTATACGGCAAGATGAATGTTGCTATTTAAGCCAAGATCGCAAGTTCTGCCTATTCGGCACGACATATATATATATATATATATGTATATATATATATATATGTATATATATATATATATATATATATATATATATATATATATATATATATATATATATATATATATATATATATTATATTATATTATATTATTTTTTTATTATCACACTGGCCGATTCCCACCAAGGCAGGATGGCCCGAAAAAGAAAAACTTTCACCATCATTCACTCCATCACTGTCTTGCCAGAAGGGTGCTTTACACTACAGTTTTTAAACTGCAACATTAACACCCCTCCTTCAGAGTGCAGGCACTGTACTTCCCATCTCCAGGACTCAAGTCCGGCCTGCCGGTTTCCCTGAACCCCTTCATAAATGTTACTTTGCTCACACTCCAAGAGCACATCAAGTATTAAAAACCATTTGTCTCCATTCACTCCTATCAAACACGCTCACGCATGCCTGCTGGAAGTCCAAGCCCCTCGCACACAAAACCTCCTTTACCCCCTCTCTCCAACCTTTCCTAGGCCGACCCCTACCCCGCCTTCCTTCCACTACAGACTGATACACTCTTGAAGTCATTCTGTTTCGCTCCATTCTCTCTACATGTCCGAACCACCTCAACAACCCTTCCTCAGCCCTCTGGACAACAGTTTTGGTAATCCCGCACCTCCTCCTAACTTCCAAACTACGAATTCTCTATTATATTCACACCACACACACAAACACACACACACACACACACACACACACACACACACACACACACACACACATATATATATATATATATATATATATATATATATATATATATATATATATATATACATATATATATATATATATATATATATATATATATATATATATATATATATATATATATATATATATATATATATATATATATATATATATATATATATATATATATATATATGTGTGTGTGTGTGTGTGTGTATGTATATATATATATGTCGTGCCGAATATGTAAAACTGATCAATTAGCAAGAACTCATTTAAGATTAAGTCCTTTCTAAAATTTTCTCTTATTCGTTTAAAGATATATTTTTTTCATTATTGTTAATGTAAAAAATTATAATTTTGCACCAAAGGATCTTAAAAAAACTTACCTAACCTTATGATAACAAGCGCAATTTATTTTAGCCAAATCCAACTAAATATATTTTAGATACGTTTACAATAATTTAATACTAAACAAACACAATGAAATATATTTTTTTCGTTAGGTTCAGAATGATTTTTGGTAAATTATTGCATGCATAAATTTTAGCTTGTCCTGTATGGCAAGATGAACGTTGCTATTTAAGCCAAGATCACAAGTTTTACATATTCGGCACGATATACATACATATATATATATATATATATATATATATATATATATATATATATATATATATATATATATATATATATATGTGTGTGTATATATATATATATATATACATATATATATATATATATATATATACATATATATATATATATATATATATATATATATATATATATATATATATATATATATATATATATATTTATATATATATATATATATATATATATATATATATATATATATATATATATATATATATATTTATATATATATGTGTGTGTGTGTGTGTGTGTGTGTATAAAACAGTCCGTTACATGTCAGATCGATAGAGAGACTCACCCGTACAGCTTTATTATATAAAAGCATTCATTTTCTTTAAGATTATCTAATAAAGAGGGTTATTAAGGATTTTAGTACTCAGTTTACCATCAGCCAAAGATGCTCAAGCCCTCAACCAGAGATAAAAGTTAACCTAAGCATAAATACACTGTGATATATGAAACTCTCGGTGTATACAGTATTATCTTCATAATTTGTTAAATAAATCGATTATTTATATAAAATGAAAAACTTATATTAACCTTCCCCGATTTAAGTTTCTCACACTTTACAAATCACTTGCGTTCTCTTTGATAACTTCAAGTGAAAGCAAGTTGTAACCTGGACTGAAGAGTCATTATCTGGAAAGCGAAGACAAAGTTCACAACGTTTACAGCTTATCACAATACACGTGTCATTAATGCATCAATTCACCAGTAAATTATAGTCATGAAAACTTTAATCTCTCAGTATAATACCGAGAGAGACACACACATTCCTCTTTATATATGGTTCCTGTTAGAAGGGTACAAGGAACTGTTAATCAAGAATTGTTTGCTCTGCCCACTCTGCCCCATTTCTGCCCCGTCCTACTCTACCCCGCCCTTCTCTACCCCGCCCTTCTCTGCCCCGCCCAGCTCTGCCCGGGAGAGTTCTGTTCCTCTTTGCCCTGCCCAGTCCTGACCTGCCCTACCCCGTATCAAGGAATTCAGTTTTTGTTAATTAGAACTCAGCTTTATGGAGCAGTTTCCTGATTAGAAAATCCATTAAGAGAGAAAATATTCCGAACTTACCCAGTCAAGGGGTCATGCCGAGTCCGGCCCCGAGCGTTCTTTATGAGCACAGTTGTTGGAAAACCAAACATATTCAAGCTATGCTAACACAATATACTCCTCCCCTGCCCTTGCCCCTGCCCCTGCCCCTGCCCCCTGCAGCCTAACCCCTGTTTCCTCATCCCTGTCTCCAGCCCCCCTGCCCCCTTCCTTCTTGTTACCGGGTCCCTGCCTCCTGCATCCTGCCTCTCATTCACTCAGTGAAAACTCATAAATTATCAGCAATCCGCCAGGCAGTGCTGACAATTTGCCTCTAGCCGAAGGTGAATTATTTACAAATATTCCCCTTCTCAGCGATGAAATGGTTTTAAACCATTTCATCGCTGATTCATTCTGCATGAATGAATCAGTCCACAATAAAAGTCACGTGGATCGTTTAATAATGAAGTGTCTCTCTCTCTGAGGGATATTAAACATGTTGACATTCGCTTTATCACGTACATAAAACCCTCGATATACATTTCGGACATCAAGTGACGAAGGCACTTATGTTTTTTCCCAATTGGTGGCTCGGGATTATAAATAAATGGTTAACATTTTCTGAAATTCATGCAGGATGACTTCGAAGCTTAGCCATTCAAAGAGGATGGGTGCCTTGATGAGGAGAAAAGGTTCTCGTTTCAAAGAACTTTAAATACCCTTGCCTTTCTCAGATCAAGTTTGACTGCCTTCCATTCCCTAGGCTCGGTATGACCTTTACAAGCTTAACGTTTCCCTGTCAGTATAATAATAAAATTTGAAGCTCAGATATAGTACACGGATCCAGTGTGTTTATATGTCACAGGATATTAATTGTGAAAGCGGACCTTGTGCTGAAAGCATATCTTTGAAATGTGATGTATGTTAATCATTTTTTTTAATATATCGATACCTATATAATTATGAAGAATGGCTAATAAATATTATTAATTTAGAGTTTTAAGAAAAAATAATAACAAGCATAATAAATTCCCTATCTGCCATTGTGTGTATGTCTTTACTTTTCTTATTTGCACAATTTCTCTCTAATCGTGACACTGTAACGTCATCTAAAGTTTCCTTTCCAAACTTCAGGCTAGGGTATGGTGACAGTTATTCTTCATGGTAATGCCATTTAGAGTAAGCAAGATATTTTTGATGTTAAGCTTGGAAAATTTGGAACACGGATGTTGTGTTTATTGAGTCGTGATATGAAGACTCATATAATTTATGACATGGACAAAGGAACATGCCATAGCAGACATCAGCAGGAATGACGTTGTATAAAATGCTATTAGATCCTGAACTGTCTTCTACATCGTAATTGAATTCAGTATAGTTTCTAGTGTTTTAGACCTTTATTAGACTGTATTTAGGCTTTCCTTTCAGAAAGAGGTCTTGAAATACAAGACCTTTCTGTGATATTAATTCAATAATTGAACTATTATTATTATTATTATTATTATTATTATTATTATTATTATTATTATTATTATTATTATTATTATTGAAGGTTTATTAACATTTACCCAAGGAAAAATGCCGCTGTGACGCAAGAAATAAAGAATAATGGCATATTAACGTATTTCGTAGCGTAATTCGCCCTCGGGGGAAAGAGCAGTATATTAAGTAACAGTAATAAACATCATATATTAAGTGGCAGTGAAATACATCATATATTAGATGGCAGCGAATATTTTATCTAAATCGTAGTTAACCCCTCATTAAACTGGATTTATTAATGCCCCATAAACTCAGTTACTAATGGGTGCTGTACACTTTCTCAGAACTTGGAAGTCCTGCCCACCAAGTGTAAGACCTGTTCTTCAGGAGAACAATGCGGAGAAACATCTTAATATAAAGTTTCGCCCAAGGCTGAACTTTGTGAGCATTCAGGAATAAGCAAATACTCCGCCTTTAAGATAAACGAGCACCATAAGGTCAGACTCGGAGGAAGACATGTCATGCGTGAGGTCATGAAATTGCTGGGCCAGGAATAGATAAAGTCAGGTATAGGTCAGATATAGTTGAAGTGAAGTATAGTAGAGGTCAGGTATAAGTGAGGTCATGTATAGTTGAGGACAGGTATAGTTGAGGTCAGGCATTGGTGAGGTCAGGCATATTTGAGATCAGGTATAGGTGAGAGAATAGGGTAGCTGGACATATACCTAACCTCAACTATACGTAATCTCGCATTTTCACGACCTGTCTTTCTCCAAGACTGACCTCATGGTGCTCCTTCGCCTTATAAGGCCGAGTATTTTGTATTTCTGTATACTTCATGAAGTCCATCCTTAGGCGAAACCTTATATTAGAAGAATTTTCTGCTAACAGCCTTTTGATTTCCTCTTGCAGACAAATGAAGGAGAGATGATTATGTGTGGACAAAAACAAAAGTTTAAAGAGCAAGAACTTATTTGCAGAAAGTTTCGTTCTTAAGAAAACATTTGTAAATAAAGGTTTGCTTTCCACCTAGTATCTTTTCACCATATTAGTAGACAAGAAATTCCATTGAACATTGTCTTGCTCATTTTTGTCTTTGTCCACACAGACACGTCTTTGCTGTGCCCACCAGCCCAAGGTACAAAAAGTAATGTTAATTAATTATTCATATTATTAGGAGCAAAATTCCCAGAGGAAGTTAAGACTAGGTAAGATTCGTCAGGAAACAGGACAAGTGTTTCTTAACACGGGTCTTAGTCATATGATAACCCGCCACTAGAGCTTTGGGTTATCTGACCCTGACCTAGACTGGTTCCGGTAAACCCTTTTAAAAATTAAAATTAGAATGACAGTCATATTGTCCCTTTATGAAAAAACTGGCAACTTTCTATACATTTTAGTAGCAGTTACCTAGAAAAATACATTTACAAGCCGTCGCTGTAGATGTTAAGTTTATTAAATATTAACTAGTTAAAAAATACATTCGTGAACTATTATTACATTCAGTGAATTATGACAAAACTCCACAGTGTATATCTCTTCAGAGGTTCATTTTATACATGCTATGAGGGGGTGAAGGAGAGGGAAAAAGAATGCACCTAGCATCACTCTTCGATAACCTGTTTCCCGAGAAACAAGTGTTCGTTTACGCACGCATCACTGCAAGAGTTCAGGATCGGATGATATCATCTTAAACTGAATTAGCTGCACAAAAATTAGCCAATCGGCCGGTAAAGAAATCGATTCAGCGTGTATTCATCGATATCGGTTTTATTCGGCATACAATTCAGAGATCTCCTTAACAAAATACAATAGATAACAAGAAATATTGCAGAATTTATAGAAAATGATAAGACATTAATAAAATTTTCATGAATACAACATCATGTTGATATTGTAGGAAATAAAAAAAAAACGCAGCTGATAAACTGGTAGGTGAAACATTTTATAGATCTGAATAAACGTCGCAATCAATTACAAGAAAATATATAAAAAATCAAGAACAAAATGAATGAGAGATGAATATTAGGAAAATGGGAATCTCTGCAACATTTCATTATTATTATTTATTATTAAATTATTATCTGCAACATTTCAGTAATTTTTAGATTTAACGTATTTTTATCGTAAGAAAAAAGTAATCATTAGAATCGAGTCGATGGCAAGAAAAACTGGAGTATGGTAAATCGATATAGGGCAGGTTAGTGTTGCAACTTATGGAAATAAAAGACAATGTGAAGTGGAGGATAAACTGATGATAGCATGGGTCCAGAGATACAGAGTTAATATTGCTAACTGTGAGGCACAAAATATATGTGTGCCCCTTTATAGCTAGCTGTTTAACATTTCCGATTTAAACCTTTGAAAATATCTAGTTCTGGAAATGTAGGCAGCAGGGATTAAAAAAAAAACTATATATGTTCGTTGTCAGGATGAAATTTTAAACATATATTGAAAAGTTAGGTTCAGTTATATTTAAACACGTATTGTATGGGATAATAATGTTTGTCTGGACTGTCAGTTCCACTAGATTAAATCAGGAGAGTTTGATTTGATTTTACAAAGAGGTGTGGTTAGTTTAGATACCGTTAGGTATGAGGAGCGATTTATATATGTGGTTTTTAATCAATAACAACACTGCTACTAGCAGAGGGCTTGAACCCACGTTGTTTTGGCCCACCTCATGGTGAGCAAAAATCACACGACGCTCTAACCCGCAGGACCACCCAGTCCTACAAAGATCACGCACCCAGCGGAGCTAGGTGTTGTACCGTGATCCGAGGACATACGATGGTGTGGGTGCCTCAGAGCTAATTTCATTCTAGTCCCCGTTTGCTGTACTAGCCTCCACAAGCAGTATATATCGTATTGTAACCACGAACGAGTGGTATTTAATCAATAGCAACACTGTGATTAGCCGAGGACTCTAACCCTTGATGTTTTGTCCCGCCTCATGGTGAGCGAAAATCACACGACGCTCTAACCCACAGGATCACCCAGTCCTACAAAGATCACGGTGCAACACTTAGCTCTTCTGGGTGCGTGATCTTTGTAGGATTAGGTGGCCCTCTGTGTTAAAGCATTGTATGATTTTCGCTCATCATGAAGCGGGCCAAAACAACATGGGTTAGAGCCCTCGGTTAGTCGCAGTGTTGTTATTGATTAAATACCACTCGTTCGTGGGTGCAACATTATATATACTGCTCGTGGAGGCTAGTACACCAAACGGGGAGTAGAATGAAATTAGCTCTGAGGCACCCATACCATTGTATGTCATCGGACATAGTTATTTAGTGGAGTCAATTGTGCAAAGCCTTGAACAACAATGTTATATAAAAGCATAGGATTGCTCCTTAGGCCAGTGGGTTTCGTGATGTTTCGGTTGTGTCCGACCAGAGTCTGCAAACTGGCCATCATGGTACGCCTGTCGTGTACTTCGAAATAATATATGACACCTTGTTAAGTCCGTCGCGAACGTCGATATTTAATAAGTTAGGTCTGCCGTCCGTAAACTCACTCAGCTACTGCTGCATACAGGTATCCTTATGCGATAGGTGCGCTGGTAACTGAGCGATATAGCATCTGTAGGAAGGGAGTAGGTATTTGGGTTCATTTAGGTATGTGGGCACATGTGTGATCATCTTGAGATAGCCAAAAAGAAATGTAAAATAACCTATTGAGGTCCTATCCCATCTGGGGACAGTGGTACAAGGTACACATAGGTGGTTGCAACATGGTGATTGCAACTAAACTAGTTGCAATCACTATGTTGCAACTAGTTACGTTGCAACATGTTTAATTTAATGATTCAGATTGTTGGTAATATTATATTGATAATGATATTAGCGAGTGATAGTTGATAATAATGAAAGGAATGGCATTAAAATTAAGAATAGCCTGAATAGGAGAATTCACACAGCCATATTAAGTGACACTGAGAGTATTTCCTGAATATTCTGGAAGGTTCTGCGACAACGGTTGACAAATGAGGGATTTTTCCCTCTATTTCATTAGTTGGAAGGTTGTAAATTAAAGTATGTAATGATCCACTATTGTAATGCAACTTTTTACGTCACCTGACCTGTTCCCAGCAGTCAGAAGCTTAGGGCTGGCTATTAACTATCTTCTTGTATTTTCCTCATGCTGTCTGAAAACTCTGAGGCCTACTCCACTCGACCCCATATTGGGTGGGGTGTGGGAGGGGACCGGTGTGTGGTTGGCATCCCGCTTGCCTCTCCCAGACAGTCTGAGACCGGCGGGTGCCTGCACACTACCACTCTCTGGAAACTTACCCGACTTCTGCTGTTGCCTTTGCAGCATTGCATATATATATATATATATATATATATATATATATATATATATATATATATATATATATATATATATATATATATACATACAAGACAAGCCACTGGGGGTGGAAATTTTTAGCTGAAGTACTTTCACACTTCTCAGTGCGTCATCAGGACCTATGCAATGTTGCAAGAGAGCAACTAAAGCAGGGAGAAAATTATTAGAGTACCGCAGTGTAGATGTGTCACCAGCCACGGCTACCCTTAGAATGGTCGGTGCCAACCCAACCCTATCGCCATCCCCCTACTCCCCATTTGGTGTAGGAGGGTTTCTGAGACGTCAAGTATGAAATTTTAATATATAATAGCCAACCCCAAGCTTTTTCTAGTTGTTTGTAATAGGTCATGTGGTATGAGACAATACGTTTCTCGTTAGATACTGTAAATATGGATTGCTATTATTCTGTATAACCTTTTTATATAATAAAAGAAAGGAATAGAATGTGTTGAGAAATGGTAATCAGCTAAGTTTAAATATAGGGAAACTTAACTTAGAAAGACAGCTCATCGCCTGCACAGCCGCCCCTGCAGACGAGGTCTTGAGAAGCTGTCGAAGTCATCTCTCAACGGGCTGTAATGAGATCATATTATGTAAACAATAATTTACCCCTAGGGGGTGTTATGTCAGCATATTTCATTCACTGATGGCTGACAAATTACGTACTTGTTTGAACTCAAAAGTCTGCACCTAACTGCCGACTATAGGTTGATTACAAACTCCTTGCGACTCAAGAACTGCACAGTCCCCCGTACTACAAGAAATTCGTAACCTACCTTGCTCTTGTAGCGTGAGCTACGGTGTTCTTCACACCTTCGACAGATATCGGTGACTTGATAGAAGCTGAAGTGTCCTTGGATGTCCACGTCTTCCATAGTCTAGGAAAATGCACACTGGTACACTATGTTCCACAAGATTTGTCTTTATTGTTCACAATCTTATCACTAAAGAAGCTGATCACATTTCTCTTAAGTGTTTATTGTGTTTTATGAGACCCTTTGTTCACACTAACGCACAGATCAGTGTTCTTTGCTGGTTATCCTGGCGTCAGTGTCATTCTCAGTAGAGTCAAAAGTAATCTGAAGACGCCACAGCGCCCCACGCCGTTACTGCCCCCAGCACAAAGGAAAAGCTGACCTAGTACTTTTGTTCCTTGCCAATTCTTCGATGAAGCAAAGCAGAATGTTTAAATCTTGCTGTCTTAAGCATTGACAACAATGTCCACTATCTTTACTATGGCAATAAAGTGGGAGCAGGATTTTCCTTAATTGTCCTGCTAAGGTAAGTGATGTACTGTCTCTTATTAAACTACACTCTGCAACACTGGACTGCAAGGAGCAGCGGTCGCTTGACCACGTCGCATACTCGTACTGCATCTGCGATCAATTACTCACTGTAGCAGTAAACAAGACGCTTGCCCCTTCTGAGAGGGCTGGGCCCCTCAGGGCTGAAAGGGCTGAAGGGGGCTGATACCCCCCTCCTGGAGAAAATTTCTCCACAGAATGTGCTCTCTGCCCGTTTAAATGTCCTGGCGTAATCGAATGGTCTATTGGGGTACTGTGAAGTATCAATGCCTAAATACTCTTCATAGATCTAAACTTACTCCCTGTTCAGTACATCCACACTTACTACTGTGCAATCTACATCTACAGGACCTTAAATTCCAATATTAACCTTGACCTAAAACGCTTTCTTGATAGTTGTGACAGAACTCACAGGCACAACACCAGACACAAACATCTCTATGACATTCCCCGTGTCCGACTAAACCTTTACAAAAATTCAATGTATGTCAATGGCCCTAAAATCTGGAACACCCTTCCTGAAAATTCTAAAACTGCAGACACACTCATCACCTTCAAAACCACCATCAGAAAACATCTTATCTCCCTGATACACCCTGTCAACTAATTATACGAATACCACCTGGTGGTTCACACTCACTCATCCATTTGACCATAAACAGAAATATCAATCTCAAGCTCAAAATAATGAATCTTAACTAGTCATAAGTTGGCCTGTGATACTCCAATACTGAAACTATGTATAGTGCCAAAACAAAGGCATTCACATTGCTAAACTCACAAACTAGTATTTAGTCACTTAGCCATAATACCAACTTACCTCATAATTTTATAATATTTTAAACTTAAGATTTAATCTAAGTCTGCCCGTAATGCCTAGCCATGCTAGGTGTTCTAGTGGTACACTCTGTAATTATTATTTTACTACATGTAAACCACACAATAACCAAATTCTGTAAACTCAGCATTGTAATCCTTATAGAGAATAAACTTTGAATTTGAATTTGAATTTGAAAAATGTTGTCTACTTTTCTTCTCAGTATCGGTTAACATGCCTGACTTGGGAATCTTCTATGCCTTTCCGATATTTCTATGATCTAAATTTCTAATTTCTACTAATACCATTTAACCTCTCCTCATGTTATCCCGTTAGTGTATGGTACACTAACAGCTAAATGCGTTATATAACCATTCACAACTGACGTTGCATGAAGTTTTGGTGCCTAGACATTGGTCAGACATCACCAATCCATCAACCCACCTGGCATAATGTCCAATCCTGTGATTTTGTATGGCATTGTTGTGGCTAGCTGGTCTAGTGGCTAACGCGACGGGCTGGAGTTTTGAGAAGCTATCGAGCTTCTAAAGCCCACAGTTTGAGTTATATATTGCATTTCTTTCAAGTTTCAAGAGAGAAGATTCAATTATGTTTCTTTCCATGCGTTTATTGTGCATTTTCTGTTACCAAACTTTCCACATTAGCTTTGTAGCCAAACTGAAGAAGCATTATTTAGTTATCTTAAGGTGACCAACATTTTATAATATACTAGCATATTAAGACTGAAGCCACTCAGAAGCTGCATTCTTCGGTTATCAGATTTGAGGCCATAAAACCAACTGGATTAAACTCTCAAAAATTATCAAATAAAACTGCAGTATTTAATTTCTCCCAAATTCTTCCATAAAAAATGTGCATTGGGAACTCCTCGGGGAATAATCAGTCCAAACTAATCTAAGACTATCAGCGATAAAAGTTTAAATAAGCAAGCATAATATTACATTTTTACAATGGTCTTGAATGTACATATCATATTATATTAAGTAGCCTAAAAATTGGCCCGTATTATTGGAATCACAGCTATAAACGCTAAATCCATAGTGGTCCTACAACGGCTGGAGAACTGGGAGCATTCATATTCAGTTCAATGAAGAGGAGGATAAGCCCAGTTCTTTGGATCATGGGCCTTTCTTCCAGCAATCGAGGCAACCTGCTCCCTGAGGCATACTCCAACTATTTAATGCAAAATTATTCCAAACCATTTCGAGATTAAAAAAGGCGAAATAGTACCTACACACTCCAATAATAATGCCAACCTTCTAAATGGGAAATAGGCCAACCAGAAGCTATATCAATTCAGTGCAGTGAATATTAACTGGAGACAGTAGAGGTTGAGGTACTCAGTCCCACCACCTAATAAAAGGTAATCACCCTTAGGATTGACGAATGTGATGAATCAGTCATCTTGACAATTGATCAGTCATCGAGACATACATGATGAACACCTTCTAGGCTGTCTGTTCAACTGATAAGGCAACTAGTTGGCGAAACGTCTTAAATTAAAGATACCAATTGTTGAAAATGTCTAAGTCATCAATAATAATATAATAAATATTAATAAAATAACAATAAATTAGTTATTACTATTAATATAATCAGGATTATCCCCAGGGATAATCCTGAAAATATCAGGTTAAATTCCACTGAATTAGATAATAAGTTTTTCATCAATCTGTCTCCCGTGTACAACTATATTCTCTTATATACTCTCGCACTCCACCTACCTCTTGGGATCCAGTCTGCCTTCACCCCTTTTAGTCAGATTATCTCCACACTACATACTCAGAGAAAAAACAATCCAGATTATTCTCTTGTCCGACTCTCCATCACAATTTAATACCAGCACAATATTTATGCTTTGATATCAAATAATAACCGAAATTGGGGTTTGGATAGGATTTTTTTACACTCGTCTGGAGTTGGGTGTCATATATTTACCTCTATTAACACAAATACTAAGAAAGAAAAAATCTTACAGTTCTTAACTAAAGAGATGAGTTTAGTATTTATCATTAGTGCATAGATACAGGTACATAAAGATCCTTGATTGCATCCATATGCATTGTTAGTAGTTGGACGCATACATATTAATGCATAATGGATGCGAGGGAGCGGAGACAAATGGTTTTTATGACTTGAAGTGCTGTTGGAGTTTGAGCAGGGTAACATTTTTCAAGAGATTCAGGGAAACCGGTTAGCCGGACTATGGTCCTGGAGGTGGGAAGTACAGTGCCAGTGCTTTGAAAGAGAGGTGAAGATATGTTGCAATTTTTGAACTGTAGTGTAACTACGCCTCTGTCAAGACAGTGATGGAGTAAGTAATGATGAAACTGTTCCATCTTTCTCGGTCACCCTGCCTAGGTGTAATGTGTTAATAAGAAAAGAGTATATATATATATATATATATATATATATATATATATATATATATATATATATATATATATATATATATATATATATATATATATATATATATATATATATATATATATATATATATATATATATATACGTATATATATATATACATATATATATGTATATATATATATATATATATATATATATATATATATATGTCGTGCCGAATAGGCAGAACTTGCGATCTTGGCTTAAATAGCAACGCTCATCTTGCCAAATAGGACAAGTGAAAATTTGTGTATGCAATAATTTCGCCAAAATCATTCTGAACCTAACGAAAAAAATATATTTGATTGCGTTTGTTTAGTATTAAATTATTGTAAACGTATTTAAAATATATTTAGTTGGGCTAGGCTAAAATAAATTGCTCTTGTTATAATAAGGTTAGGTAAGTTTTCTAAGATTCTTTTGGTGCAAAATTAAAATTTTTTACATTAACAATAATGAAAAAAGTATATCTTTAAACGTATAAGAGAAAATTTCAGAAAGGACTTAATTTTAAATGAGTTCTTGCTAATTGACCAGTTTTACATATTCGGCACGACATATATATATATATATATATATATATATATATATATATATATATATATATATATATATATATATATATATATATATATATATATATATATATATATATATATATATATATATATATATATACTCTTTTCTTATTAACACATTACACTTATAATTGGTCTCAAATTATAATTGGTCTCAAATTCACATAACAATAAAAACTTCAAATCGGGAACCAATTCGGATGAATCCAAGGTTCTCTATCATGGAGTCTAGGAGATAAATTGAAAACAAAGTATTGTTAGTGTTTGTTTTCCTTCCTTTCTCCCTGGTCGGGCTGATACTGGACCCAGGGAGGAAGGTTCTCTCGCGTCAGGAGGTAGACACCCAACCCCAAAGTTTTGATGACGAAACTTTGTCTCGAGTCACTGGTGATGGACCGAGGCAAAGTCTCTCCTTCATGGTCACAGTTGTAATGTCCTATTCATCCAGAGTCGTGGAGGCTCATTGTGTATAGCTGCGTTCACACTCGCACACACACACACACGCACACACACACACACACACACACACACACATACAGTGCATCATTTCAATACTAAAAGTATAGATACATTGTACTAGAATTGAGCTCTCTTCATAAATATTTACTAGAAAAAAATTCAGACACATTTACAAGAAGCACAAAGTAAGGTATTTGTGTTATACTAACGCCGGAGTAATTTATTTATTTCTCTTTTCTCTCTCTCTCTCTCTCTCTCTCTCTCTCTCTCTCTCTCTCTCTCTCTCTCTCTCTCTCTCTCACTCATGACACGATTATACTCTACGAAACTGTACTTGGTGGAAAATAATATTGCATGCAAAATCTGTATAATTTTAATCCATGAGAGTAATAAGGTTATTGAACCCCAAACTAATGTTAATCAAACCTGTGGGACCATGAAACTCATCTACAGTGTCAGTGTGAAAGAACTGGCCATTTGACTACAAATGTAAAGATCGAATACCGCGTTTTGGGAGTGTGCTAACATATGACCAAGATAAAAAGATAGTCGCATGGATGAACGAGAGAATAGACGCACTGACGAATCAACGGGTGGGTGAAAGAACAGACGAGCGATAGCATGACCAAAAGCCTGACAGCTTTAAAATAACGAAGAAATATCTTCCTTCAAGGTGCCTTGATGCTAGTGAGCAGGCTTTTAAGCCAAGGAACTTCAGCTTTTATCCACAGCGTTGGACCAAGTCTAATTGTTTTCTATTCGTAGATGTAGAACAACTCCAATGGGTTAAGCACTTTTCAATGAATATTAATATTAAAATAATAATAATAATAATAATAATAATAATAATAATAATAATAATAATAATATTATTATTATTATTATTATTATTATTATTATTATTATTATTATTAAAATAATAATTATTAATAATTCATAATAATAATAATAATAATAATAATAATAATAATAATAATAATAATAATAATAATATTATTATTATTATTATTATTATTATTATTATTATTATTATTATTATTATTATTATTATTATTATTATTATTATTATTATTATTATTAAAATAATAATTATTAATAATTCATAATAATAATAATAATAATAATAATAATAATAATAATAATAATAATAATAATAATAATAATAATAACAATGATAATAAAATATGAAAATATACGAACTCTACACTGGTTTCAAACATTTTTAGCTCCACTTCTCGACCACATATACTTTTTACCCCAAAAAATTATTCAAATGTCATTTTTTTTAATATCATGTATTCTTATAAAAGACTAAAAGCTTCACGGGCATACATTAAGCGTCACGATCAATCATATGCAGTATTCATGGCTACATGCTCAGGTCTCGCATCCAAGTGATATCATGACAGCTTGGCTGCAAATTCACTTTCTTATTTTTGTACGATTTTAGACTAAGGCACTCGCTGAAGGGTGGTGCTTTGTCGTGGCTTCATGTTCCTGGTCTGGCGAATCGATTCCTGGGATCCAGGAGGGAATTACAGGCTTGGTAGGTAGCCCTGGTTGTGCTTTTAGAATTGCCCACCAGTTGATCACTTACAGCAGGAATTTATCACTAGTGGTGAATTGAATCATCTTCTTATAGCTCAGAGATTCACTTTTACTTATATAATAATCACTCAAAAATACACTCACCCAATCACACGCGCACACGCAAGCACGCAAACACACACATACACACACACACACACACACACACACACACACACACACACACACACACACACACACACACACACACACACACACACACACACGCACACACACACACACACAAATACACACACACACACACACACACACACACACACACACACACACACACACACACACACACACACACACACACACACACACACACACACACACACACACACACATACTGTGACTCGACAACTGGAACCAAAAATAGGAGAGTACACACACATACACACACACAGGAGGGTTAGGGGAGACATGATAAGGACATGCAAAATACTGCGTAGAATAGACAAGGTGGACAGAGACAGGATGTCCCATAGAGGGGACACAGAAACAAGGGGTCACAATTGGAAGTTGAAGACTCAGATGAGTCATAGGGATGTTAGGAAGTATTTCTTCAGTCACAGTCAGGAAGTGGAGTAGCCTAGCAAGTGAGGTAGTGGAGGTAGGAACCATACATATCTTTAAGATGAGGTATGATAATGCTCAAGGAGCAGGGAGAGAGAGGACCTACTAACAGTCAGTGAAGAGGCGGGGCCAGGAGTTGAGTCTCGACCCCTGCAACCACAATCAGGTGAGTAAAATTAGGAGAGTACACACACACACACACACACACACATATACATAAAAACATAAGAAAGAAGGAACACTGCAGCAGGCCTACTGACCCATGTGGGGCAGGTCCATGTCAACCCCTGGCTTAGATCATTGGCTCACTCAGTCAGGTCGCCTCCACTTGAGAAAGGAGCACGGCATCTGACCCAGTAGCACCAGCTAGTCAGGTCCAACTCACATCATCCACACCCACTCACATAAGAACATAAGAACATAAGAAAGGAGGAACACTGCAGCAGGCCTGTTGGCCCATACTAGGCAGGTCCTTTACAATTCATCCCACTAACAAACATTTGACCAACCCAATTTTCAATGCCACCCAAGAAACAAGCTCCGATGTGCAAGTCCCACTCAAATCCAACCCCTCCCACTCATGTACTTATCCAACCTAAATTTGAAACTACCCAAAGTCCTAGGCTACCTCAATAACCCAACTAGGTAGACTGTTCCACTCATCAACTACCCTATTTCCAAACCAATACTTTCCTATGTCCTTTCTAAATCTAAACTTATCTAATTTAAATCCATTACTGCGGGTTCTCTCTTGGAGAGATATCCTCAAGACCTTGTTAATATCCCCTTTATTAATACCTATCTTCCACTTATACACTTCGATCAGGTCTCCCCTCATTCTTCGTCTAACAAGTGAATGTAACTTAAGAGTCTTCAATCTTTCTTCATAAGGAAGATTTCTAATGCTATGTATTAATTTAGTCATCCTACGCTGAATGTTTTCTAACGAATTTATGTCCATTCTGTAATATGGAGACCAGAATTGAGCTGCATAATCTAGGTGAGGCCTTACTAATGAAGTACAAAGCTGCAGTATGACCTTTGGACTTCTGTTGCTTACACTTCTTGATATAAATCCCAGTAATCTATTTGCCTTATTACGTACATTTAGGCATTGCTGTCTTGGTTTAAGGTTGCTGCTTACCATAACCCCCAAGTCCTTTTCGCAATCTGTATGGCTAACTTCTACATTATTTAACTTATAAGTGCTAGGGTTATGGACACTCCCGAGCTTCAGAACCTTGCATTTATCTACACTGAACTGCATCTGCCACTTTTCTGACCAAGAATAGAGTTTGTCTAAATCCTCCTGAAGTTCCCTAACATCTACGTTTGAATCAATTATCCTACCTATCTTCGTGTCATCGGCGAATTTGCTCATATCACTAGTAATTCCTTCATCAAGATCATTGATATATATTATAAACAACAACGGGCCCAAGACTGATCCCTGTGGAACGCCACTTGTTACTGATCCCCACTCGGATTTAACCCCATTTATGGACACTCTCTGCTTCCTGTCTGTGAGCCATGATTCGATCCACGAGAGCCCCCTTCCCCCAATGCCATGAGCTGCTACTTTCTTCAACAGTCTTTGGTGCGGAACTCTATCAAATGCCTTACTAAAATCTAAGTAAATAATATCAAATTCTTTATCGTGGTCAACAGCCTCAAAAGCTTTACTGAATTTACTAATTTATCTAACCTATTTTTAAAACTACACAACGTCTTAACTTCTATGACGGTACTCAGGAGTTCGTTCCACTCATCCATAACTATATTACCAAACAAGTGCTCTCCTATGTTCTTCCTGAATTTGAAATTTTCCAGATTAAAGCCATTGCTGCGAGTCCTGTCTAGGCTAGATATTTTTAGCACGCGATTCACATCCAATTTATTCATTCATGTTTTCCAATTATACAACTCAATCATATCCCCCCTAAATCTACACCTTTCTAGAGAGTGCAGATTCAAGGCCCTCAAACTATCTTCATAGGGAAGATTTCTGATACATGGGATCAACTTTGTCATCCTCCTCTGTACGTTTTCCAGTGCATACATATCCATTCTGTAATACGGTGACCAAAACTGTGCAGCATAATCTGAATGAGGCCTAACCAAGGATATATAGAGTTGAAGAACAACCTGAGGATTTCTACTGTTTATGCTTCTTGATATGAAGCCAAGGATTCTGTTAGCTTTATTGCGAACGCTTATGCACTGTTGTCCTGGTTTCAGGTTACTGCTAACCAGAATTCCTAAATCCTTTTCGCAATCAGTAAAATTAAGATCTACATTATTTACTGTATATGTGGCATAGTTATTATCCTTTCCAACATTTAGACTGTGACTCGACAACTGGAACCAAAAATAGGTGAGTACACACACACACACACACACACACACACACACACACACACACACACACACACACACACACACACACACACACACACACACACACACACACACACACACACACAGATAAGAAGGGAGGCTCAGAGACAATATGAAAATGACATAGCATCAAAAAGTAAAGACTGACCCGAAGCTGTTGTACAGCCACATCAGGAGGAAAACAACAGTCAAGGACCAGGTAATCAGACTGAGGAAGGGTGATGGGGAATTCACAAGAAACGACCGAGAGGTATGTCAGGAGCTCAACACAAGATTTAAAGAGGTATTTTCAGTGGAAACCAGTAGGACTCCAGGAAATCAGAACAGGGGGGCACACCAGCAAGTGCTGGATGAGGTACATATAACCAAGGAGGAGGTGAAGAAGCTGCTATGCGAACTTGACACCTCAAAGACGGTGGGACCAGACAACATCTCTCCATGGGTCCTTAAAGAGGGAGCAGAGATACTGTGTGAGCCATTAACAAAGATCTTCAACACATCATTTGAAACTGGGCAACTCCCTGAGGTATGGAAAATGGCAAATGCAGTCCCAATTTTTAAAAAGGGAGACAGACATGAGGCACTAAACTACAGACCTGTATCACAAACGTGTATAGTATGCAAGGTGATGGAGAAGATCATCAGGAGGAGAGTGGTGGAGCACCTGGAAAGAAACAAGTGTATAATTGACAACCAGCACGGTTTCAGGGAAGGAAAATTCTGTGTCACAAACCTACTAGAGTTTTATGACAAGGTGACAGAAGTAAGACAAGAGAGAGAGGGGTGGATCGACTGCACATTTTTGGACTGCAAGAAGGCCTTCGACACAGTTCCTCACAAGAGGTTACTGCAAAAGCAAGAGGATCAGGCACACATAACAGGAAAGGCACTGCAGTGGATCAGAGAATACCTGACAGGGAGGCAACAACGAGTCATGGTACGCGACGAGGTGTCAGAGTGGGCGCCTGTGACAAGCAGGGTTCCACAGGGGTCAGTCCTAGGACCTGTGCTGTTCTTGGTATATGTGAACCACATAACGGAAGGGATAGACTCAGAAGTGTCCTTGTTTGCAGAGGATGCGAAGTTAATGAGAAGAATCAAATCGGATGAGGACCAGGCAGGACTACAAAGAGACCTGGACAGGCTGCAAGCCTGGTCCAGCAACTGGCTCCTTGAATTTAACCCTGCCAAATGCAAAGTCATGAAGATTGGGGAAGGGCAAAGAAGACCGCAGACACAAGACAGTTTAGATGGCCAAAGACTGCAAACCTCACTCAATGAAAAATATCTGGGGGTGAGTATAACACCGAGCATATCTCCTGAGGCGCACATCAATCAGATAACTGCTGCAGCATACGGGCGCCTGGCAAACCTACGGATAGCGTTCCGATACCTCAGTAAGGATTCGTTTAAGACTCTGTATACCATTTACGTCAGGCCCATACTGGAGTATACAGCACCAGTTTGGAATCCACACCTAGTCAAGCACGTCAAGAAATTAGAGAAAGTGCAAAGGTTTGCAACAAGACTAGTCCCAGAGCTACGGGGATTGTCCTACGAAGAAAGGTTGAGGGAAATCGGCCTGACGACACTGGAGGACAGGAGGGTCAGGGGAGACATGATAACGACATATAAAATACTGCGCGGAATAGACAAGGTGGACAAAGACGGGATGTTCCAGAGAAGGGACACAGACACTAAAGGTCACAATTGGAAGTTGAAGACTCAGATGAATCAAAGGGATGTTAGGAAGTATTTCTTCAGTCATAGAGTAGTCAGGCCGTGGAATAGCCTAGAAAGTGACGTAGTGGATGCGGGAACCATACATAGTTTTAAGGCGAGGTATGATAGAGCTCATGGGGCAGGGAGAAAGAGGACCTAGTAGCAATCAGCGAAGAGGCGGGGCCAGGAGCTGTGACTCGACCCCTGCAACCACAAATAGGTGAGTACAAATAGGTGAGTACACACACACACACACATTCTCCTCTCATTCTCAAGACCCTTATGAGTTTACCTCTCCTCTATTATAATTACTGTAATCTATGGAAACGGTAAATCAGTATAGGTTCATTTAGCACCTGAATAATGGGAGGCAATCAGATATGAAACAAGGGAAGGATGGATCCAGTTCTTTAGGTCCTGAGATTCTTGTCGGCTATTTTTCATTAATATAGCGATATTATTATTATTATTATAGTCAAAAAAATCGCTGAACCTACATGGGTCATACAGCGTCGTATGACAATAATAGTATTCCATCTGGGTGACCGCGTGGGTTATAAGGGATGTGATTCAAGTGATTTTGTGTTCTCTTTCTCGGTTGAGCCCTGGACTACCGCAATGATTTTCATGAAATGTCGGTAACTTCACTGTCTTTCATGCACAGATATCCCTATTCGGAACCTGTTACTAGTTTCAACTTGCGTAAACATTCCTATACATAAAGTGAAGCCCATCCTCGCACCATTCTCGTAACCAATCAAAACCAAACCAACCTATCCTAATATTCAGAAAAAACATTCAAAAATTTGCAGGAGGTATTAAGAAACTTTCGTTGGACACCACTTTAGTAAACTGATGTACTAAAAGGTGAAAAAACTGCATTGTGGATAAGAGCGCAGCGTACTGTGGAGGGTTCATATGCCAGTTGCTTTGAAGAAAACATTTGAGTCTCAAGAGCGACACGAACTCACTTCCGAGAGGTAAGCGATCTCTTGGTGAGACCTTGTACCCTGAAGCATAGCTGGAACAATCCTTTTTGCATTTGGACTACCCCAGTAGAATAGTCTGCGAGCAGTAGACTCGGCTGGTTACAGAGTCAGAGCTATGAGAGCATCCCACATACCGCTGCTTCTAGCGACGCTGGGGTCGTTCTCCACCGCCGAATTGCCTGTATGTTCTGGTAGAATTTCCTTCCCTAGTTCACTAGATGCTGTGGAGGACGATAAGACGGCTGGCAAGGCAATCTTGGAGGCAGTACGTATGCCCAGGCCACCCAGTCTGAAAATGTGGCTGGCACCCACTGTGAGTAACCGTGTGATTTTTTATTCGTTTTTTAGCAAGGACTTTAGAAGGATGGTGCCTTAACTTGAGCGATATTGTTAAACGTACGTTACTTAGGGAAGGGAAAATACCTCCCGGACATAATATTTCAACAAGTATATACATATATATATATATATATATATATATATATATATATATATATATATATATATATATATATATATATATATATATATATATATATATATATATATATATATATATATATATATATATATATATACGTGCCGAATAGGCAGAACTTGCGATCTTGGCTTAAATAGTAACGCTCATCTTGCCATAGAGGACAAGTGAAAATTTGTGTATGCAATCATTTCGCCAAAATCATTCTGAACCTAACGAAAAAAATATATTTCACTGTGTTTGTTTAGTATTAAATTATTGTAAGAAAATCTAAAATATATTTAGTTGGGTTAGGCTAAAATAAATTGTTCTTGTTATAATAAGGTTAGGTAAGTTTTCTAAGATTCTTTTGGTGCAAAACTAAAAATTTTTACATTAACATCAATGAAAAAAATATATCTTTAAACGTATAAAAGAAAAATTCAGAAAGGACTTAATTTTAAATGAGTTCTTGCTAATTGACCAGTTTTACATATTCGGCACGACATATATATATATATATATATATATATATATATATATATATATATATATATATATATATATATATATATATATATATATATATATATATATATATATATATATATATATATATATATGTATATATATATATATATATAGTGGGTGGTAGGAGATGAAAATATTCAAACAGCTCCGGGGAGAACCTTGAGTTTTCCCTGAGGTGCGTTTATTGTCTTCTTTGAGGATGAGGGTCCCCATTCCAGCCATAGAGGCGGTACTTCCCTATATTTATTGAAAATATGTATATATATGTATATATATATATATATATATATATATATATATATATATATATATATATATATATATATATATATATATATATATATATATATATATATATATATATACATATATATATTAACAAGTCGGCCGTCTCCCACCGAGGCAGGGTGACCCAAAAAGAAAGAAAATCCCCAAAAAGAAAATACTTTCATCATTCAACACTTTCATCTCACACATAATCACTGTTTTTGCAGAGGTGCTCAGACCGCAACAGTTTAGAAGCATATACGTATAAAGATACACAACATATCCCTCCAAACTGCTAATATCCCGAAACCCCTCCTTCAGAGTGCAGGCATTGTACTTCCCATTTCCAGGACTCAAGTCCGGCTATATAAAAATAACCGGTTTCCCTGAATCCCTTCACTAAATATTACCCTGCTCACACTCCAACAGATAATCAGGTCCCGAATACCATTCGTCTCCATTCACTCCTATCGAAAACGCTCATGCACGCCTGCTGGAAGTCCAAGCCCCTGGCCCACAAAACCTCCCTTGCCCCTTCCGACCCCTACCCAGCCTTCCTTTCCCTACAGATTTAAATGCTCTCCATGTCATTCTACTTTGATCCATTCTCTCTAAAGACCAAACCACCTCAACAACCCCTCTTCAGCCCTCTGACTAATACTTTCATTAACTCCACACCTCCTAATTTCCACACTCCGAATTTTCTGCATAATATTTACACCACACATTGCTCTTAGACAGGACATCTCCTCTGCCTCCAACCGCCTCCTCGCTGCTGCATTCTCAACCCAAGCTTCACACCCATATAAGAGCGTAGGTACTACTATACTTTCATACATTCCCTTCTTTGCCTCCATAGATAACGTTTTTTGTCTCCACATATACCTCAACGCACCACTCAACTTTTTCCCTCATCAATTCTATGATTAACCTCATCCTTCATAAATCCATCCGCCGACACGTCAACTCTCAAGTATCTGAAAACATTCACTTCTCCATACTCCTCCTCCCCAATTTGATATCCAATTTTTCTTTATCTAAATCATTTGATACCCTCATCACCTTACTCTTTTCTATGTTCACTTTCAACTTTCTACATTTACACACACTCCCAAACACAGTATCATCAGCAAAAAGCAACTGTGTCAATTCCCATTTTGTATTTAATTCCCCATAATTTAATCCCACCCCTCTCTCGAACACCCTAGCATTTACTTCTTTTACAACCCATCTATAAATATATTAAACAACCATGGTGACATTACACATCCCTGTCTAAGACCTACTTTTACCGGGAAGTAGTCTCTCTCTCTTCTACACACCCTAACCTGAGCCTCACTATCCTCATAAAAACTCTTTACAGCATTTAGTAACTTACCACCTATTCCATATACTTGCAACATCTGCCACATTGCTCCCCTATCCACTCAATCACATGCCTTTTCTAAATCCATAAATGCAATAAAAACTTCCCTACCTTTATCTAAATACTGTTCACATATATGCTTCAATGTAAACACTTGATCTACACATCCCCTACCCACTCTGAAGCCTCCTTGCTCATCCGCAATCCTACATTCTATCTTACCTCTAATTCTTTCAATTATAACCCTACCGTACACTTTTCCTGGTATGCTCAGTAAACTTATTCCTCTATAATTTTTACAATATCTTTTGACTCCCTTCCCTTTATATAAGGGACTATACATGCTCTCCACCAATCCCTAGGTACCTTCCCCTCTTTCATACATTTATTAAACAAAAATACCAACCACTCCAACATTATATACCCCCTGCTTTTAACATTTCTGTCATGATCCCATCAGTTCCAACTGCTTTACCCCCTTTCATTCTACGTAATGCCTCACGCACCTCCCCCACGCTCACATCCTGTTCTTCTTCACTCCTAAAAGATGGTCTACCTCCCTGGCCAGTGCATGAAATTACTGCTTCCCTTTCTTCGTCGACATTTAAAAGTTCCTCAAGATATTCTCGCCATGTACCCAAAACCTCCATCTCCCCATCTACTAACTCCGCTACTCTGTTTTTAACTGACAAATCCATTCGTTCTCTAGGCTTTCTTAATTGTTTAACTCACTCCAAAATATTTTCTTATTTTCATTAAAATTTCTTGACAGTACCTCTCCCACTCTATCATCTTCTCTCCTTTTGCACTCTCTCACCACTCTCTTTACCTTTCTTTTACTCTCCATATACTCTATTCTTCTTATAACACTTCTGCTTTGTAAAAACCTCTTTTATCACACCCTTTATTTCAACATTCCACCAACCACTCCTCTTTCCTCCTGCACCCACCCTCCTATAACCATAAACTTCTGCCCCACATTCTAATACTGCATTTTTAAAACTATTCCAACCCTCTTCAACCCTCCACTACTCATACTTGCACCAGCCCACCTTTCTGCCAATAGTTGCTTATATCTCACACGAACTTCCTCCTCCCTTAGTTTATACACTTTCACTTCCCTCTTGCTTGTTGCTGCCATTTTCCTCATTTCCTATATACCTCTTACTCTAACTGTAGCTACAACTAAATAATGATCCGATATATCAGTTGCCCCTCTATAAACGTGTACATCCTGGAGCCTACCATCAATCTTTTATCCACCAATACATAATCTAACAATCTACTTTCATTACGTACTATATCATATCGTGTATATAAAATTATCCTCTTCTTCATAAAATATGTATTACTTATTACCAAACCTCTTTCTACACATAGCTCAATTAAAGGCTCCCCATTTTCATTTACCCCTGGCACCCCAAATTTACCTACTACTCCCTTCACAACATTTTTGCCCACTTTAGCATTGAACTTGGCTGGGAACCCTCATCCTCAGAGAAGAGAATAAACATACTTCGAGGAAAGCTCAAGATTCTCCCAGGAGCTGTTTTAATATTTTCTTTTCCTACCACCATCTATATTTTGCCTTCTGTGAGAACTTTATTTATAAACAAAATACATTAACAAAAATAAAGTAGGAAGGAGAACAACATGAATGACATCTCAGAGCCTACATCTCAAATACGTACTTCATCCAGCTTCCTGGCGGTGGGCCGCATGGCCAAAATACTGCAGGCATTTTCCCTCTGGATGCAACACTGAGTATCTGGAAGAGGAAGCTGGCCGCTCTGTGGCCCTTGGTTTCTGTGATAAGTTTTTCACCTAACTCTAAGGAATTTTAGAGTACACTTGCCCTATGCTCCAGGGGGTCTCCGACCCTACTGGGTCTTATTGAAACTAGTAGCTCTATCCCCTTCAGCTTCAGAGTATGGCAAGTAGGTGTCAGCCAACGCAGATTCACAGGTGTAGTCCCATGCAATCTGCTTACCACCCTTCCAGGGCAGCATAGTTACTCCATTTGGACGCTTTTGACTTCAGTCAGACCTCAGTACTTAAGCTTCCCGTTCAGATGGCAACGGGCTGTGGCGAGACTTCTCTTGATGTCGTTGACCTCCTTATGTCTAGCATACTTTCCTTTTGATGTATAAGAGACGAGACCATGAAGTTCGAATTGGTCAGCTAACGCCCTGCCGCCAATACACCTATGTCTGGTGAGTATGGGGGCGGCTAGGCGAAGAGCTAAGCAATGCAAATAGCCTCTGGGTAGGGTTAAGTGCTGAAGGAGGAAGTGGGAACAGCTAAAAGAAAATCTGCAAAGTTAAGAATAAGCACTAAGTGATTTATACACACACACACACACACACACACACACACACACACACACACACACACACACACACACACACACAGACACACACACACACACACACAGACACACACACACACACACACACACACACACACACACACACACACATACACACACTCACACACACACACACACACACACACACACACATACACACACACACACACACACACACACACACACACACACACACACACACACACACACACACACACACACACAGAGCTCAAGGGAATGTCGTACGAGGAAAGGTTAAGGGAAATCGGACTGACGACACTGGAGGACAGAAGGGTCAGGGGAGACATGATAACGACATACAAGATACTGCGGGGAATAGACAAGGTGGACAGAGATAGGATGTTCCAGACAGGGGACACAGGGACAAGGGGTCACAACTGGAAGCTGAAGACTCAGACGAGTCACAGGGACGTTAGGAAGTATTTCTTCAGTCATAGAGTTGTCAGCAAGTGGAATAGCCTAGCAAGTGAAGTAGTGGAGGCAGGAACCATACATAGTTTTAAGAAGAGGTATGACAAAGCTCAGGAAGCAGAGAGAGAGAGGATCCAGTAGCGATCAGTGAAGAGGCGAGGCCAGGAGCTGAGTCTCGACCCCTGCAACCACAATTAGGTGAGTACAATTAGGTGAGTACACACACACACACACACACACACACACACACACACACACACACACACACACACACACACACACACACACACACACACACACATACACACACACACACACACATATATATATATATATATATATATATATATATATATATATATATATATATATATATATATATATATATATATATATATATATATGTATATATGTATGTATAAATCAATCAGTCCTTATTGTTAACTTTTCCTCCTCCATCTCTACAACCAGTTGAAACAAACTCAAGCTAGAATGCAATTATTCAAATAAACTTTTTCTTTTCATTCTACAAAAAAAAAAAAAATAGACGATTCAGCTTAAACGTCGTGGGAATAGTTAAAATATTATTATTAAATCTCTCTGGAACGAAGCGGGCGCTTGACAAGCGTAATAAGCAAGACGAAAATATTGCTATTGACTAAGCAGGAAAAGGATTTATGTGACCAGGGAAGGGAGCGGACGGGATGGGACTGAGCGGTTTGGGTCGGAATGGACAGTTGTAAGGGAAAGGGGCGGTAGGGTTGGGAAGATTCGGTTTTGGTGGGGGTGGAATGGGATGAGGTGTTTGGGAGTCCCGGTGCAGCGTTCGTCTGACCTGGAAATTAAATGAGGAAATGAGAGAGGAGGAAGACAGGTGGAGAGATTGAGGGACGAAGGAAGTTGACAAGTGGAATTAAATGAAGGGAAATGGTTTGGAAAACTTTGCGAAAGAGAGGAAAATTGATGGAGAAATACGGAATGGAGGATAATTGTTGAAGAATCAAGGAAAGTGGGAAACTAATGTTGAATAATTATGTGAAGAAGGAAGTAAATTCTTGGTGAAAAGTTACATAAGAGGACTGGAACTGTCACAGACCAATCCAACACAGATGACTCCCGTCGCCGAATTTTTTTATTATCCGTCCCTTGTCAGTATATGAGCAGGACACAGACACCGAGAAGTATGCGTCTCGAAATACACTGAAAGTTTACTTTTGATTATTTAGTTATCCGAGATGAATTTCTGCTCTTTTTCCTGCTATTTTTTTATTTGAATGCATATTGATGTTCACAAATGTAACAAACACACAGGCACCAGTGTGTGTATGTCATATATCTATGTATCTATCTATCTATGTATATATATATATATATATATATATATATATATATATATATATATATATATATATATATATATATATATATATATATATATACAATATATACAATATATACAATATATACAATAAGGTCACAGTAACAGGGGATTTCAGAATATGCAAAACAACCACTGTGAAAGAATAGAGAAATTCCAAGCGCTTTCGTGACTACTCACATTATCAAGGAACAATTGTTCCTTGTTCCTTGATAATGTGAGTAGTCACGAAAGTGCTTGGAATTTCTCTATTCTTTCACAGTGGTTGTTTTGCATATTCTGAAATCCCCTGTTACTGTGACCTTATTGTATATATTGTATATATTGTATATATTGTATATATATATATATATATATATATATATATATATATATATATATATATATATTCAATAGAGAGAGAGAGAGAGAGAGAGAGAGAGAGAGAGAGAGAGAGAGACAAAAAAAGATTCTATGCAGAAACAACACAAAGGATATTATGTATATTGTATATATCACTCTCATATAAATTAAAATAATTGACTACAATATTATCTTTTTATTATCGAAGCAGGTATCGAGAAACGTTCTTACCATCATTGAAAGAACATTTCGCCATCATAGCTAAATTGAGCGTAATCTTTAATTATTCACAGATCAAATGAAAAGTATTTCCATGCTGTTGAAGCGCCTTTTAATCAAAGGAATTGGAGCAAGCATTTCTTTCCTCGATTAAATCTGTTTGCCCCCTATTCCTCAGATGCTGCATGTTCCTTCCTGGTATAACACTTCCACGTGGGTTTAATTGTTCTCCTCCATCTACGCTTTCGCCGTAATGGTAGATGGCAAGACTTTCCAACAAATGTGGCACATAGAAAATTCGTACAGTGCAACCCTTCATTTTCGATAAGCCCTTTGAACTAGAGCTTTATCAAATCAATCGTTGACTGTGACTTGATAAATCTTTACTAAGGGAGACACTTCGTAGTAAACAAATGTTTGCTTTGCACATGGTTTCTTTTTAATTATTTACGTTTCCTCAATTCACCTTTTATCGTCTCCCCTTTTCCAGCTTCCTGTTAACAGTTTGTTTCATCTAGAAGCCTGTTAACTTTTCAGTTACATATCGAAGCAGCTTCTGTATTATTCAGTGGTTTATGCGTTACCATCCGTCAGATTATCGTGCACGCATTTTCATTATTCGAAATGCCAAACCCACCAGCAATAAAAGTTCACTTTTTATATCACATTTCAGTCGCTCTTTTGTGTTTCTTTTATTAATTTTGACTGTGTGCATTGTGATGTTTAACAGCAAGTGATGAGATGGTATGTAGCTATTCTGAAGATAAACCACAACAGTGGTTAGGACAATGCCTCGTCCAGGAAAGTTATGAAGTAGTTTCTTGACCCATGCCAACACAACTCGGTGAAAACACGCACATATATCGGGGCAGGAACACAAATCAGTGAGTACACATACCGAATAGATCATCCTCCTAGTGAGGGTTTGAGGCACGACTACCAGAAGCTCAGGACTGGTCTGCTTCGTTCGCTGAGGTAACGGACACGAAAGAGGAGGTAATCTATAGATTTGTATTATCACTGGCCGCTTTGATTCAGTGGTTATATAGTTTTGAGAGCACTCATTCTCCATCTCTGTCCACCGCTGCCAAGTTCTGTGGCGATGACGACGATGATGATGATGATGATGGTGACGATGATGATGATGACGGCCATGATGATGAGGATAATGTCCTGAATGTTCATTCTTGGAAAATCTGTTGTACAGATATCCAGTTTGCCTACAGAGGCAATAATTCTTTTATAAAAAGGTAGGAGACACAGTACATATTACTGAGACACATACTAATGTTGGTCATTATATAGATAAATTTCGCGGCACATATTTGCGTGGCAGGTATAGTGGCTTACATAAGGAAGAGTTAGGGCTTTTGTAATTTATTGTGTCATTTCAACTGTACGTGGCCTCTCGAGGGGAGTTTCTTGACGTTGGGTTCTTGATCAAAGGAACTTAACCTGGCCTCTCCTTCTTTAGATCGAACCTGATTTCTTCCCATTCACTCATATGTTGCATAACTCCTACGGTTTTAGCTCTTCCCCAGGATTGTAATGATATTCGGAAGATTGGAAGAAACCCGATTTCCGTTGATGGCATGAACACATTGACTGCAGGCTAAGGGACAGATTACCTCAAACTCATCCTCAACTTTCACCGCTCTTCTTTATTTTGAACTGAAGAAGCCACGGGCTGGTGAAACGTTTCCTCTGTAAAGATTCCCAAATATGGCACAAGTGTCTCATTCTTCAACTTGCCAGTTTTCTAAACCATTTACAATACAAAGAAATCTTCAACAGCATTACAGCACTTCTATTGAATGGAATTTTCCTTGTAAAAAATAACGTGTTGCTGGTACAGTATTATGAACATACATGTTGCAGTGCAAGCTTTTATTGGGACAACGCATCGATTGTGTTGAGCATTATTGAGTTAAGATAAAAGTTTCATAGAGGCCTGGTCACAGACCGGGCCGCGGGGGCGATGACCCCCGAAACTCTCTCCAGGTAAACTCCAGGAACAAAACGTTGTTCTACAGCATGTTTCTTTCTTCAGTTTTCCTTACAGTTAGGCTATTGTTTCTTACAAGAAATATAATACTGATAAATGTATAAAAGAGAAGTTTCGCCCACCCGGAGATTGGATTCATATGCCTCGTTGCGAGGGAAACGTTTCCTTAATGAAGTTAATTGACATTACAATAGTCTTTCATACACAATTATGGCGCTGTCAGAAACCACTATCCTCCAGAGACGTAACACGAACTTCTCTCAACATCTAGGTTTTTATACTATTCACAGTGAAAAATCATCGAAACACTTACCAAACCGGAACCTTAAGAGCACACAAGGTAAATATGTCAGTGTGACACATCCTTTGTCCAAAAATGATAAACGATATTTTTTTTTCACAGCGCAATGAAATATGAACAGCAATAGTGTCAGAAAAAGCAGCTTTTGCTTTAATACTTATTTTTCAACAGTAATAAAGCTTCAACGATGCTTTTCTGGATTTTTCCCGTGTCCTTGCTACGAGGCATCCCTGTCTTTGTTATTCTGTTTCATTTGCTAGTAATATGACGGGAAAGGTCACAGTTTTTTTTTAAGTTCACGAATAAGCATTCAATAACAACATATACTTGTACGAATATTACATATACTCTACTAGAAAGGAATAATTTTTATGACAAATTGATATAGGAGAACACCAGGAACATCCCTCTTCTAGTGAAATTAGAAATTAATGATTGCACCCACGCTAATACAAAGCGATGATAAAAGCAACAGAAATCAGTGCTGATTATTGTTATTATTATTACTGTTGTTGCTATTATTATTATTATTATTATTATTATTATTATTATTATTATTATTATTATTATTATTATTATTATTATTATTATTATTACTATTATATTTTTTGACGGGGAAACGCGAAACCAGAATGGTTTACACATCGCCTGGAGAATGCAAGACAATCAGGCTTGATTCAAAGAAAGGAAAGACGGCTCGAGTTCCTTGGTTGAAGAGCTCTTCTCCAGCATCAAAAAACCGTTCACAGAAGTTATCAAGACAAACAGTGGGTTAAACAAAGTGGTGTTTTAAATGAAGCAGCTCAATACAAATGTGTTTACAAGAAACGTTATAAAAAACAAATCTTTTGTGACGTTTGTGAGAATCAGTTGATCAAGTCCGATTACCCCTCATTTTCCCGGTGCAGCAAGACCCGATGAGCTTAGCGCTTTGCAAAGAATATGTTGCTTGAGGGAGGCCTGGTCATGGACCTGGCCGCGGGGGCGTTAACTACCGGAACACCCTCCAGGTAGGTAGACTCCGGGTAGGTAGGAAACGTTACAATATCGTTACTATTAAACAGACTGAAATTAATGAACTGTATGTAACAAGGCCAACTTTATCCTGTATCTCGTACACAAACCTCTCCCATCCTTCCCAGACTTTGCACAGTTAAACATAGAATTGCAATTAAACAAATATATTTTATTGGCTGTTAATTTATGTTAATGGTTTTTTTATTGGAAAGGGGAGTGGATAGTTTTACCTGATCTAATGTTTTGAAGCCATCACTCTGCAAAATCTGAAATTTCCTTCCTGAGCCACATCCTGTTTAGCCTTTCTCCCACAGCTATGAGATACAAACGTCTATATTTTCATGTTCTTTCATTTGATTTGATATAGATATTTACAGCAAAATGAGCGTCCACAATGATGGTACGTTTTTATGAGGCGTTTACATTTACATGTAATCCTTCAGTGAAGGGCGCGTGAGCAAAAAAATTAGAGCTATTCCTCTCCATATTTGGATCAAACCTAATTACCTCCAATTTCGCTTTGTGTCCACTAAGTAAGTCCTATCATACATCCATCAAGACTACTTAATTATAATAATGGCAATGCTACATTGAATCACAAAAGTAAAAGGAGAGTAACGTAAAAAAATGCTAGAAACTGACGCAGCCCAAAATTAAATATATTTCAGAGAACCAAAATATACCAGAACAAAAATACAAGAAAGGGAGAGTGGGGTGATGCCTTTTTTACAACGAGAGAGAGAGGGTGCAGGGGACACTCAGAGGAAGGACCTAAGATTTAACTACATTCATTCAACCCTTTCTCTAACCACCGAATCCTGGATTGCAAATCCCTTCAATTAATCAGCTTTCTGTCACATGCCCCACCTCATGTCGAACCCTTTACCGTCCTTATATAATCACTCCTTACTTCTACACACTTTCCAAAACCTCTTTTGCATTTTTCCAGGTCTCTTACT
Organism: Cherax quadricarinatus; assembly: GCF_038502225.1. Lineage (NCBI taxonomy): Eukaryota > Metazoa > Arthropoda > Malacostraca > Decapoda > Parastacidae > Cherax > Cherax quadricarinatus. The sequence goes on along the minus strand of NC_091325.1, from coordinate 9,487,554 downwards.
TTCTACATTATTGAGCCAAGTTCCTAAAATTCTATCTAATATTTTAATAATGTTTACCACCAATTATTCATTTCTTACACAATTGCAGCTAAGAAAAAAATTAAAAGAAAAAGTGAAAGATGACTGTCATGTTATAAATTCGTTCACCAAGATTAAAGATTCTAGTTGGTGAAATATTCGCTAAAAGCAGTCTGAACGTCACAAAAATTAAAATTTATAATTGATACTAAATGACAGTACTAGCTCTATCGATGCTGACGTAAGATAAATTAATAAGATTGGAATATTTAACATTATGATACCATTAGCATGTCTTGGTTAAAAAAGAAAACATTCTTGCTAAAAATCAAAATATATAACAGGTTACAGTCGTACCTGTTTATATATATATATATATATATACATATATATATATATATATATATATATATATATTTTCAACAAGTTGGTCGTCTCCCACCGAGGCAGGGTGACCCAAAAAAGAAAGAAAATCCCCATAAAGAAAATACTTTCATCATCATTCAACACTTTCACCACACTCACACATTATCACTGCTTTTGCAGAGGTGCTCAGAATACAACAGTTTAGAAGCATATACGTATAAAGATACACAACATATCCCTCCAAACTGCCAATATCCCAAACCCCTCCTTTAAAGTGCAGGCATTGTACTTCCCTTTTCCAGGACTCAAGTCCGACTATATGAAAATAGCCGGTTTCCCTGAATCCCTTCACTAAATATTACCCTGCTCACACTCCAACAGATCGTCAGGTCCCAAGTATCATTCGTCTCCATTCACTCCTATCTAACACGCTCATGCACGCTTGCTGGAAGTCCAAGCCCCTCGCCCACAAAACCTCCTTTACCCCCTCTTTCCAACCCTTTCGAGGACGACCCCTACCCCTCTTTCCTTCCCCTATAGATTTATATGCTTTCCATGTCATTCTACTTTGATCCATTCTCTCTAAATGACCAAACCACCTCAACAACCCCTCTTCTGCCCTCTGACTAATGCTTTTATTAACTCCACACCTTCTCCTAATTTTCACACTCCGAATTTTCTGCATAATATTTACACCACACATTGCCCTTATATATATATATATATATATATATATATATATATATATATATATATATATATATATATATATATATATATATATATATATATATATATATATATATATATATATATATATATATATATATATATATATATATATATATATATATATATATATTAAATTAATTTAAATTCGATATATTTTAAGCTTTTTCCTGTTCAAAAATCTCACATTTATCCAGGAAAAAACAAATAATTTTCCGTGCTGCGAGACAACACAGTAAGTGTCCGGGGCCCAAGACTGTTCAATTGCCTCCCAGCATACATAACGGGGATTACCAATAGACCCCTGGCTGTCTTTAAGAAGGCACTGGACAGGCACCTAAAGTCAGGACCTGACCAACCGGGCTGTGATTCGTACGTCTCCTTGCGTGCGGCCAGCAGTAACATCCTGGTTGATCAGACCCTGATCCACCGAGCCGGGGGGGTGATGACCCCCGGAACCCTCTCCAGGTAAACTCCAGGAACTGTTTTTTTTGTGTATATTTTGTAATTCTATTTTTTTCAACAGTAACTTAAAACTTATTTTGCTTAAAGCATTTTATACTATTTTGTTGATGCCTTAACGGCAATTTTCTCTTAAATACAATACAAATAAACAATGTACAATGATCTCTGTTGTTAAGACAAATACTGTTACAGTAAACTGCTGAATGCTAATTAAGCGTAATCGATTCATAATAATATTGTATTTAATTGCTCAAATTCATTTGATGTATTATTTTTCCAATTAATAGATATTGTTTGTTTGGATATGTTTAATTAATTCAAAAGTAACAGCAGCCATAAATTTCAAATTAAATACATCTGGTAAGTGAACGTGATCAAGAGAAGTAGGGAGAAATAACTAAACAGATTGGAAGCGTGGGAGAAAATCAAAGACAATTAATTAGAAAAAGAGATGAGACAGGTAGAAAGGTAGACAGACAATTATAAACAGGCATAGAAAATGGCCAATAATGGAATGCAATGATCAGACAAAGAGAGAAATGGCATGATGTATATCAATGTGGAAAGAGAGTTAGGCTTAACTATGTATGTGATGGCTGGGTCGTGGAAGACAGACATATCTCCACCAAAATCCTCCAAGATCCCTTGTATCTGGAACGAGGATTATGCTCTCCCGCTCCAAGACTTACCCGGCTGAGATCCATGTTGTATTCTGTTTTTCCCGGGACTGAGAGCTGCTCCGCGCGCTGGACTCCTATGCAAAAAGATTTCCTTCCGTATTCATCTTTATGTCATTTGTAATTGAGAAAGATTCGCAACAAGTGGAAACCTGATCAAGCCTGCTGCGCTTTATCACTTTCTGCTTGTTTGTTTATCAGCTACAACATAGAGTGCAACGGTCCAGTGAAGTAGCAGCAGCAGCAACACTCACAGCAAGAGGCATTCTTGAGCATCCCCAGTGCTTGGGCCTCAGCCCAAAGCTGGGTTATGGCTTGAAAATTATCCTGTAGTGCTTGCTGCCTTTGCACCTCATTAACATCGACTGCTGCTGTGCAGCTGCCACACCCTTCGAGCCAAGTGTGGGCGGGGTTTGTGGTAGCACAAGGTGCCTAGCTTCTCCCTTCGAGCTTCATGGGTGCGGGGAATGGGGCTAGGCCTGGGGACAGCTAGTCCCAAAAAACGAGGAGGTACTTGTACCTCCTCGTCTTTCCGGGTGGCGGCCCAGTCATGGCCACCACCTGGAAAAGGCCCAGGTCGGATGATTATACCAGCGAACCAACAAAGAAAGAAGCTACAACATGTCTGCATTTCCATATCATCCTGTTGATTTATTTCATATTACTATGTTCATATTTACTCCCGATGATTTCAGAAAATCTTTAAGATAAGAGAAAAATACAGAACCACTATAAGCATATCAAAAGGCTTTATCAGCTGATGAGGCTATGTAACGGGATGCAGTGACACCATATATTTTTATGTTTAATATTTGTATTTTTAAATTATCTGTAAATGTATAATTTTCTTTCTTCCATCAAGATTTTAGCTCACCGACATCTATGTATAACGAGACACCAGGTCATATTTTAAGAAGAAGGGACCGTGCTCTTTTACCATGACTGAAACACAGCTCTTCGTAAGAATCACTTTTATAAGCCTTCAAAAATTCTTTAGTAATTCGTGAAGGTTCTGAATCCAATCATCCTGAGGAGCCTGTCCATGTAGAATTTCTCTGCATGTACACAAATTTAATGTTAGAAACTGTCGTGCTTATATATAAATCATTTTCTTTAGTGCTTGAACAGTCTAATATACCCATAAATATTTCATTAAGCAATAAGGGAAAAATATTAAAAAAAATGTAGAGCAAAATAGTTCATCTTGTCCAATCTTATACATATTGGTCCTTGAAATTTTTAACTGAAAAATTGCTCCCCAATTATTTTCAGTTTTCTAAAGTTTTGCGTCATTGTGTAATCACACACTTTAAGTGAATGATAGGTGTCAAGGACTGTTGATTCAATAAACTGGAGTTACTTTTTCTTTGGATCAAACCTGGTTTCTTCCTCTTCCCCAGTGTTTTATGATCCCAAAAGATTTAGTGCTTCCCAATGAATGCGTGACATATACTCACTGAAATGGAAGGAAGCATTGTTCTAAAACATAAGTTTTTAATTATCGGATCTGTAGGGTCCCTACAACCAGGAAGCATCCGCTCCCACTTAGATCCTAAAACACTTTGATCTCTGTCCACAATTCCACTATGGCAGTTTAATAGCAGAAAAGTGCTTTCTCTCGACATTTATTGTCAAACTTTGACACTTCCGGACTGACCGGGGAAAGCATCTTAAAGCTAGTATCACAGTTAAGCTATGACCTTGTAAGAGGACTCAATCTGCTAAGGGGGCAGTATTTGCTAACTGAAGAGGAAATTTAAGCTATGGAATTCGTTGACTTCTCTTGTCGGACAAAAGATACTAACATATTTTTTTATAAAGGACGATGCATCATTCATCAAAATAATAAAAATAATTACTAGTTTTCCATCTTGAAGACAAAGGCATCGTTTATCATAAAATTTTTTTTTATTTATTGGTATATTAATTTTTTGAAATGAAGCGATAAAGGTGGCCTTGCTTTCACTGGGGTTCCTTGATGCTGGTTAGACTTGTTCCAATACTTGGATTATGAGGAACCAAATCTCTAGGATACCAAGGTATGCTTTAGTAATTACGATAAATATATTTCATTATTTTTATTATTATTTTTATTATTATTATTATTATTATTATTATTATTATTATTATTATTATTATTATTATTATTATTATCAGTTGTTATTATTTTGAGACGCCTGGCAAATTATATTATCATGTGACTGCTAAAGGGTAGGTTTATTGAACATAAATCTCTAAACATGAATAGAATATATTTTTTGGTGCGTCCTGAAACACGCATTAAATATGCCAATTTTGAATTACTAATATTTTTCTTCTTCATCCTTTTTTTTTTTTTTTTTTACTCAGGGTTTGACAAGGTTAAGGATCCCTAGCTCTATTAACAAGCTATTTACAGGTTAAGGATTCCTAACTTTATTGACAAGCTAAGAGCTGTTACCAACATCAGCTCATTTGAAAGCATTTTTATTATGAAATATACAAGTAGGGAACAGGATAAAGTTGGAGCCATCTTTGGGCCAGCATTTTCATCTGATCAACTGACTTTATCTCATTGACATCATAATGCTGTACGAATGTGTTCCATACTCGAGTCATCCTGGGAATAAATGATCTCAGATAAAGTGATGTTCTGGAGAAGGGTACAGCCAGAGTGAAGTTGCTGCTTTCTGCCCGTCTTGTGGTATAGAAGCTTGCTTCACGCTGTCCTCGAAGTGGATCCAAGTGTGGGACTTTGACAATATTGGCCTTGTACATAACAGTAAGACCACCCACATCCCTCCTGTGTTGAATGCTCTGCTGAAATGACCGATCTATCCAGGATTGGTTCAGGCGAGAGATAAGACGTCTAGCTCTGTTCTCTACTCTGTCAAGTAGTCGGAGATGAGAAGGGGGGCAGGCGAACCAAGAAAGTGGAGCATACTCAAGGTGTGAGCGTACTTGTGCCTCCTACAAAATCTTGCAACCCCTACTGTCAAGCAGATGCGAGATACGGCGAAGTGCTGTAAGCTTCCTGGCTGCCTTGTTTGCAAGATTTACAACGTCGTTTTTCATTGTCAGTTTGGAGTCAAATTTCACCCCAAGGCTATCAACTTCTTCCCCAGGTGCCAACACCCTCCCATTCATCCTTACTTCTGCACCGGCATTACCATCTTGGTGCCTAGAGATCATCATCGTTTGTGTTTTCTCAGGTGCAAATGTTACTTGCCATCTATTTCCCCAAGCTGATATAGCTCTGAGCTGGTGATTGATGTAGCTTAGAGCAGTTGGCATTTCTTCTCTTGGATAAGTGAATGTCAGTGTACAGTCATCTGCTTATGCATGGGATTCTGGGATGAGATGAAGAAGGTCATTAAAGTAGACATTCCATAACAATGGTCCCAGAACACTTCCTTGTGGAACACTTGCCCCGATAGGATGCCTTGCTGATTCTTCTTCTTCTTCTTCTTCTTCTTCTTCTTCTTCTTCTTCTTCTTTATTATTATTATTATTATTATTATTATTATTATTATTATTATTATTATTATTATTATTATTATTATTATTATTATTGTTGTTAAAATTATTATTATTATTATTATTATTAAAATTATTATTATTATTATTATTATTATTATTATTATTATTATTATTATTATTATTATTATTATTATTATTATTATTATTATAATTATTATTATTATTATTATTATTATTATTATTATTATTATTATTATTATTATTATTATTATTATTACTATTTTTATTATTGAACTTTCAGCAGTAACCTAATTTAAATTTTCAGCTGTTCTCCGAAGCTATGCAGGTTTTTGACGACTAAGCCGCATCAAGAGGATAACTTGGCTACTTTCACACTAGGAATTAACTCTTTCAGCACGGACACTCAACTTTTAATTATGAAGCCTTTACCCATTCATCGTGAAAACTGTGTTCCTTCAAAACTAATAAAAAATATAGCATTGTATCTTAAGACCGTCAACAAAACAACCGAATCCCTTCAACATGACATTTCAGTCTTTTTAATACGAGTCTAACTATTCAGCTTTATATTATTAATGCTTTCAGCACGACAACCCCCTGCCTTCAATATTACAATCCAATCCCCTTCAGTGCGGCAGTCAGACTGCTTTGGTATTTTAATGATATTGTGTGCCCGTTCCCAAGTGCTATAATGCATTTAATTGTGCTTTGCTTTTAGTTTAATGTGTTGTGTACGTTGTATGGAGCTTCTGCATCAGCAGCAGTGAATATATATGGCTGCTATGTCTGCAACTGTCGATATATATGGTTGCTGTCAGGATGTGTATTGTGGATGTGTATTGTTGCTATATCATCTTCTATGAATACATATGACCTCTGTATCAGCCACCGTGAATGACATAAGTTTCATGGATATACGTTACTAAAGATAATTATCGATACCTTTAGCTAAAAATGCGAACCTTAGTTTTAATGACTATGTGGGTCACTGTTCTGTGCAGCACTTACCTCTGTAGAATTGCCACTGCCGTCTCCTTGCCCTCTCCTCCTTCCACTTTCCGTCTTCCCCTCTACCCATCCCCGCTCCACCTCCAATTCTCCTTCGCCACCAGTGTTTGCATCTTAACTACCACTCTCACAATAATTCCAACAATACTAACTGACACCATCACCCTGTCCACCACCTTTACCATCACCACCACCTCCACCACCACCACCACCATCACCTCCACCATTATCACCGCCGCCACCACCTCCACCATCACCACCATCACCACCATCACCACCATCACCACCATCACCACCATCACCACCATCACCACCACCATCAGTACATCATGAGTGGTAGCTGTACTGGGAGGCTATTCACATCTCTGTTGTAGTGAAGTTGAGCCTTGCATTCACTCTTACATTCTCTGACAGATTTATAGCTGGATTTTGTTTACAATGCCCTTTAGTCTTGGGTGGCGGTGACATTTTTATCGTTCTTTCCATGTCTTTCGTCTTCTCTGCTTTATCCATTCTTTTCCTCCTGTACTATGTCAATGAGTTATACTAGTGGCTTCCCTGTCAGACTGTATGTTTCTCTCTCTCGCTTTGTCTCTCTCTCATGTGAAATCAATACAACTCTTTAAGATTCGGTTGGACAAGAACTTTGCAAATATCGGATTCACCTAGAGCAGATGCAGTGCTAGAACTTGTTGTGGCCAATGTTACTCTAACGGTAGTTTTCAGCAGCAGAAGACAATCAAATACTCATTGAGTACAAAGAACAAAGCCGCAGCGGTAAAAGTAATAGCAGTACCAACAGTAATATCTACATCAGGAGTTCTAGCAGCAGACGTATCGTCAGCAGTAGCGTCAGCAGCAGGCTGTAGCAACAGTAACAGCAGCAGAAAGTGCAGGAAAACAAGTAGCAGCAGAAGGAACAGCAGCAGCAGCAGCGGTAGTAGTGAGATGATCATCATCATTAACAGCAGAACCGTTAATAGAATTATTACTCCTCTTCCCCTTCTTTTAGCCCTTCCTCTTCATGTATTTTCTCGTAATCTTTTTCATCTTCATCGCCTTCGTCTTAATTTTCGTCTTCGTCGTCATTTTCGCCTTCGTCTTCTCTTCTCATTTTTGTTATCTTGCTAAATAATGATGAAAAAACTGGGTGAGGCAGTCGTGAAGTACCGTTCTATTTTACATATATTATCCTAAACGCCATCTTATTGTCAGGGTCTCGTCTTAATGGTGACATGAATATTTATAATAGACCGCCTTCCAAGCCCATTTAAGATATCTTCATGAAAATTAAGGCATTTATCCGAGACATCTATATTGAAGTTGGCACAGATATTGTCGTTGCTTCTAATATAGGAAGAATTATATTTTGTACATGTAGGTGATCCAGAAGAGGAAATGACAGCTGCATCCTTGATTCACTCCTAACTTAGAGGAAGCTTGAAGAGCTCCGCAACGTACCGTAAATGCTGATATGTTTTCTGTATATTTCTTATTTGCGACTATGTATTCCCCAGCAAAATTCCACTGATAGGTAAGTCATTATTTCCAAAAGAATGTGGTAGTAAAAGAAGACAATACTCCAGCTTCAGGAAGAAAAACCTAATATTATTGTCGGAAGTTGTTTTATTTTCTGCTCCATAGTTATGGGTCCTCGTACGATTATTTCATGTATTTGAAAAAAAAATAAAAATATCCTCAAGAAATTTAGGTGTTTCGCAACTCTACTACGTTTCCGCTCTCCATCACAACAGGACTACCAGATCAGACTGGGCAACCAGTACCATCTCTGGAGTTGAATTTTCTCTGTTTCGTCCTGTTCCCTGATGGGTGTTCCAAACCCCACGCTGCTCACCGCCAGTGTGGGAGGGATAATCAAATCTCAGTCGACGGCCCCAATGGACGCAGGATAAAACCTTTCGCCCTGGGTTCCCGATAATTCAGCTTGTTTTTCCAGAAGAGTTGACCCGATTTATCTGAAGGTAAACAAAGCCATTTCATTACTGCGGAATGTTTGAATTTGTTTTTTTATTATAAAATTTCCGATTCATATGCTCGATTTGCCTTGAAAGGGATATTGCTTTCTTGTGTATATGTTAAGCTAAGATGATGTTATGCTAGCACTGGCGAAATATTATCCAGCTTTGCAGTGTTTTGAAGTTTAAGATTGAATTATTACTTTCACTAAGTTTTCACCTAACCTCTGAAATTACTAATCTTTCTCCCTTCCCTCACAAGCACACACACACACACCTTCTCTCCCTCACAGTACCTTCCCTCCTGGACACCTTTCCTCACTTACAACACCTTCCATCCTTGCAACTTCTCCCTCTCACCATTATATTGTTCCATTACAGTGATTACACCGTTACAACACCTTCCTTACACCTAGATACTTCTTTCCCACCTCACCATTTCTTCATACAACACATCCTAACTTTCGCAACACCTTCCACTCACCCTAGCAATACCTTTTTCCTATCTTCTCTCCTTGCCCTTACCGCCTGCCCTTACATTCCACCCTTACCCCACTACAACCCGATAATCTACCGAGTTTCGAAGCCTAACTTAACTCTGAGATGGAACAGAAAAAAACAAATTTCCTGCGCGAATGATTTAACTACACAAGTAAAGACGAATTTGCTAATTGTATTAAAGAATTCTTTTCATCGTATATTACGAATAATTAAATGGAATCTCCATCCCCAAGAGTCGTATAACAAGAATTAATAAGCCGTATGAGTTCAGATACTTAGCTATAAAAATACTTAAGATTTTATTGATCCATACTTTTATTTAGTTGCTATAATATTTACTGCTGACTACTGTTATTGTACTATGAGTTCTGTTAGGTAAAATCACCACCGACACTATCACTATAACCTTAACTACCATTACAACCATCTCAACCTTCACCAACATTAGCATTACTACCATCCCATCCTTCAGCACCATCGTCAATCACTGATGCACCATAATCATGACCACCACTATAACCACCATAAGCTTCACTAACACCTTCGTTAATACAACTATCACAATTATCATCAATAAACCAAATTCACTATACCCACCATAACTACAACCACTACAACTATCCTGGCCATCAGTACAGCCGCCACCGCACTCTCTCCCAGCGCGAAGTGTATAATAGCTTTTTTAAATCCCTCTGCCTGTTCATGAAGGCACGAGGTTGACCAGAGTGGAAACAGACCTATGAAAGAGAAAAGGTGTTTCTTTGTGTGTGTGTGTGTGTGTGTGTGTGTGTGTGTGTGTGTGTGTGTGTGTGTGTGTGTGTGTGTGTGTGTGTGTGTGTGTGTGTGTGTGTGTGTGTGTGTGTGTGTGTGTGTGTGTGTGTGTGTGTGTGTTTAGTGATATTTAGATCTTGAGCTCTGCTTTTAAAATTATGCTTTTTTTGGCTCACTTTATCCTCTAATTTCCATCTGTGCCCATCGTTTTGGATCCTTCCCTCTCAGAATGTCTGAACCTTCAATTTTGTCTAAGCTTTTATAGTGCATCTTAAAATTTGTGATTTACCTGAGGTTTTAATGCTGGCTCCTCGTACTCCAATACTGGTCTTATGTGTGTTATGAACAATTATCTGGGTGCTTCTTTGTTCAGATTTCTGAAGGTTATTGTTTTATATGCTAGTTTTGCACAGGCCGACGATTTTTTCTTTTCTTATGTGCCTCCACCTCTTGCCAATTTTTTCTCTCGCTTGTTTGGCACTCGTCCTCTAGTCTTTTACCTCCTGATCCCATCCTCATTAACCATGCTGGAGCTGAATTTCAGCTCCCACTTGCTGGTTCAGTCATGCAGCTTGTTCAGGTATTCATGTAACATGACATGTAGGTGTCTTTTTCATCTGGTAAGATTTTGCAAATTACTTTAAACTGGATGTATTTTTTTTTTGGTAATCCTCTTGTATTTTCTTATCCTTTGGTTTCCGTTAACTTGTCATAACATTTATTTTTTTTTTATACCGGTGAATACACAGCTCATCTGAAAGGTAAGTCCTGTCGAGGCCATGAACCATATCCCTGGGAACCGACCCACAGCAATCGGCTAACACCCAGGCACCTACTTACAGTTAGGTGGACAGGGGCAACAGGTGTATAGAAACATAATCAATGTTTTCACTCGTGTAACAATCAAGCCTGGTTCCTACAGTTGTACGACAAAGGTGCTTCCACTGAAACACGCGCAACCTAATTTAGAAGGGGTTTTATATGTAAACTCACCTTTTCTTACAACAGACTATTTCTTTCATACTCATTATCATCGCAAATAACTTGCATCAAAAAACACACCACTTGAGCACTACCTCCGCAATCCTCACCACCTCAACCATTACCAACACCACTACGACTGCAACCACTACACAGACGCCATCACGGCCGCCATTACTTTCACCTCTTTCACTTTCACCATTACCATCACCAGCATTTTCTACCAATACCACTCTCACCACCATCACCACAACAGCCACCATCACCATTCCCATTACAGCACCCTCATTCAGTACAACCAGACACACCGCTACAACTACTACTAGTATTGCAACTGCAACCACCATGGCTAATAGCAGCCACCACCAGTATTCAAAGACTAGCTACAGCCACAAGCACTACCACAAGCTGTGACATACATATTTAATGCCTAGCGTATGTGATACTTTACAACCAAGCGCTTGAAAGCAGTCTCATCAACACCACTGCGTATCTAACGAATTTTCCTCTTCCGGGTTACTTTTAAACATTTGCATGCTAATTCTACATTGCTGCTGCAATGAAAAGCAGAAATCCTAGAGAAAAGTTGATGACAGATGGTGGGAATGTACAGTGGGATAGGAGGATGGATGGTGGAATGAACAGGGCGAGGAGGGCTAGTGGGAATAGACAGGAGCGGGGAGTAGGGATAGAAGGGGGTAGTTAAAGAATGCTTTGTGAAATATGAAGAGTTATATTAAAGCAATGTAGCATATGAGTGTTCTTAGAGGTGCGGTTTATTTGTGTTGGTGCTGTTTGCTGTTACTGCTGTTGTTGTTACAGTTATGTTCTGCTGTTGTTATTAATGTTGCTGTTGGTGCTATTTGCTGCTGTTATTGCTCGTGGTGTTAATATTGTTGCTGCTGTAAAAATCGCTGTTACTGTTGTTAATATTTATGTTGTTGTTTATGCTGCTGATGCTTTTGTTTATGTTGATGCCTCTGCTGTTTGTATTGCTGCTGCTGATGCTTATGGTGCTGCTACTATTGTTAGTGTTGTTGACTTTGTTTATGTTACTGCTGCTTTAGTGAATGATATTGCTTCTTTCTATATATATAACAATGAATTTTTCCTTTCTGTTTTTTTTTCTGGTTGTTACTGCAGTTGTTTACGTTACTGTTCCTATTATTTATAATACTGCTGCTGCTTTTATATCGCTCCAGTTTGCCTTTCTCTGACTCGGTTCTTAAGCAAATGTTTCAAACGTCGCAGTTTGGTCTCAGTCAATATTGTGTCGGGGCTGGTGTGTGTGTGTATGTGTGTGTGTGTGTGTGTGTGTGTGTGTGTGTGTGTGTGTGTATACAGAGTGTGTTTGATTATATACGTGAGAATATGATTAAAATTTAGCAAATACTGATATTCTGTATATTTAGAACTTTCATGCTTTTGTTACTTTTAAAGAAAAAAGCACCCACACTGCACAAAAAGACTAAAAAAATTTTTTTTTTGCACCCTTTTTATATATTCAGCTCGAAAGTTAAACCTGCATGATTCCCTATTTACAATTATAATCTTACGAAGGTAGTTTTATGTGTGTGTTAAAACTCCATTACTGAATGCTTAATTCGGATGTATAAAAAGTTAGTACAATTTTAAAAACTATAGCATAACAATATTTTATTTCGCAGTAGATATTTTAATAATTATATAAGCGCCAGTTGCTAATTTTCCTTTGACGTATTCGAATAATACAAGTTCCCAGCACAAGCTGGAGAAATATTGCTATACAAATAGAAAAGTATTTTTGTTTTACATCTCGCCTCTGATGAATAACGTAATCACAGCAAGGAATTTTCATCTGAACGTACAAAACAAAAAACAAAACAACAAACAGCTGAAGTTATTTTGAAAACTTGTGAATTTCCACAGTTTCCGATCTCTAAACCTTTTTGAAAACCAGTGTGTGAGAGAGAGAGAGAGAGAGTGTGTGTGTGTGAAAGAGAAAGAGAGAGAGACAGAGAGAACAAAATTCGCGTAAACTTATTTCGCAGAGCGAAGTGGTGCAGCAAGATTTACATTAGTTTTATCTGCGTTGGGAGGAGGCGGAGCAGGTCCCAGAGTCCCTCCTCGCTTGCGCCTCCTCCTGCATAATCTGCTTCATTCTCTCGCCTCTCTCCACACACACATTCCCGGCTCGTTGCTTCGCGGCTTGGTAAAGACTTTTGTACGTAACATTGCCTTGGATTTCTCAAGAATCCCCTTTTAGCATGAAGATTGCTAAGTCTTGGCGTTTAAGAAAAGGTGTTTGTCGCTATTTAGGCTGCTGGGAAGAATGAACAGAGGAAAGCCAGGAGGGTTAGAAAAAAATGAAGCAGAGACGGATAGAGAGAGGTAAAATAGGGTAAGAATTAGAGAGGGAGACAAGGAGAAAAAAAAGGTAGAGGCAGGAAGAGGATGGCCCAGAAGTGAGGAGTATGGCGAGATAGAGCTAGAGGGGGGCGGGAAGCTTGAGGGAGGAAATGAGAGAAAGAGGAAGGAAAGGAAGAGATGGGAGGGAAGGAGATAGAAAGAGAGAGAGAGAGAGAGAGAGAGAGAGAGAGAGAAGCATATAGGGGAAAGAAAAACCCACTATACTGTTTCTTGGATGAGGCTGATTCTCGAGTCAGTGCTGTATTCTGTTTCTTACGTTCACATTTATGAATAGTTGATGATGTGATGCGAGACAAACACTTTATTACATATACTAACATATTCTGAAGTCAACTGTTCAAGTGAGAGCTTTGACTAAGAAAAGGCTCCAATTCTATTATTAATTTCAACCCGCGGAAAGGATGGGATTCGACCCATTGGGAGCCAGGCTTGAAACTAGTAGGCTACTGTAGTGTGATAAACTACTGCTTTTTAAGATTAGCCCACTAGGTGTCTTTCTATACGCTTTTCAGGGGTGACCGTGAGCCCCACTGTGACCACAAAGTAGCAAGAACTATATCAAATTACTTCAAACTTATTATTATTATTATTCCACTGCCATAGCAACAAAAGAACATGTATACATTCACTCAATCGAAATTGCATAGATAATTTTTCTCCTCTCTCTCTCTTTCTCTCTCTCTCTCTCTCTCTCTCTCTCTCTATCTGTTTATCTGTCTATCTATCAATCTATATATCTATCTCTTCCCAAGTGTGTGTTATATAAATCCTTGGAATATTCCTATAAACTTGGTTACGCACGTCCCGAGTTCAACTCGCACAACTTTATGTTGGTAAAAAAAGTATCTTTCTCCGGTTCGTCTGCCTCCTTTAACTTCGCTACTTTTTCCCTGACCGTTTCTTTTTTCTGTTTTAGAGTAACGGCTATCAACGGTACGTTGATTCGCATTGCTGGATACTTCCAGGATTTAATTATAGTTACAGGGTTTATGAAGAGGATAAGGTTTAATTAAGGGTCAAGTGATTGAGTATAGTTAAAGGATTTAGGAATCACTACAGGGTTTAAGAATAACAGCAGGGTTTAAGTATAGCATCAGGGTTAAAGCATAGCATCATGGATTAAGCATAGCATCAGGTTTAAATATAGCTAAAGGGTTTAAATATGCACTAGAAACAGGAATATATTGTTACTAGGTTTCCAGGCGTGAGAGTTCTCCAGGTGTGAGAGTTCTACTGAAAGGAGAGTTCTCTTGGTAGGCGAGTTCTCTTGGTAGGAGAGCTCTCATTGTAGGAAAGTTCTCCAGATGTGAAGGCTCTCTATGCATGAGAGTGATCCAGGGGAGAAAGTTCCCTAGGTAAAAAATTTTTCCAGGTTTGAGAATTCTCCAGGTGTGAGAGCTCTTCGAATGTGGGAGTTCTTCGAATGTGGGAGTTTTCCAGGTGTAAGCGTTCTCCATGTTTGAGAGAGTTCTCCAAATATGAGAGTTTTCCAAGTGTAAGAGTTCTCCTGGTGCGAGAGTTCTCCAGGTAGTAGTTTCCCTGTGACATTAAAAAAATCAACTATTTTTCCCGAGTTCTTGCGCCACTTTTAAAAAGTATATTAGAATTACACTCCAAACTTTGCTTTTACCCAGAATACTTTAGATAAATACTGGAGCCATTAATTATTTTTAAGTTCTAAACTTTCTTGCCCAGACTCCTACTTCTCGTCTCTAAATTAATCTTGGTAGAGCAGAAGGTGGGAAGGAGGGATGATGGGAGAGAAAGAAGTGGAAGGGTTGCTTGGTTTACTCAGCACTTCAGTGGCCACTTGAGGAAAGAGGGGAGGAAATAATGGAAGTGACTTCGGAAAAGAAGGAGGGAGATAGTGAAGGAGGGAGATGAGGAAATAGAAAGGTGAGAAATGAGAAAGATGTGAAGATAGAATACTGAAAGTAAATTTATTCAATAATTTTGTAGCCTTTAGAAGGAGTGAAAGGAAGGAAAGGATTAAGGGAATTAAGTCAATGTTTCATAGGCAACTTATTTTGCGACCTCCTCCATCCATATGGAAAATAAGAGCAGGAAAGTAACATAAAAATATTTCTCATCCGTTATCTTTTAGGCAGATCTAATATTACCACTAGTATTACTATTACAAACTTTGCTAATGATACTACTAATATCTATAATGTAGTCACTAATTCTTCAAGAGCCACTTTTTCCTCAGTGTAAAGCATTAAGTTAGTATTTGATAAGACTCTGGACGAAACAGTTTTTTTCACAATAAAAACTTGCTCTGTACCTATGTCTTGTGTTTCTTCAACACAATCAGCAGTTAGTCTTTGTATCTACCTTTGCCGCTGCCACTACTGACCCTTACTACCAATAAAACCAACAAAACCACTAAGAGCAACACATTACCACCAATACAAACCCATTCATATTCGCCATTCTTACAGCCACCATCAACTTTACCATTTTCATGGCCACCTTCAACATAATCAACGATGCCGGTATGAACATAATGAAGCGCGCCGCCATCAACATAATCAACGGCGCCTCCCTCATCGTCTCCTCCGTTGTAACCACCAACTCTACCGATACAATCACCCCCTCATTCCCTGCCTTTCTCCCATTACTAGTGCTAAAAAAAATTCTTTTTATTGAAAGCCTTTTGTCATAAATATTTCCTTGCATGTCCCTTATATATCCTATAAAGAGACAAGAGGGAAAATTATTTTGTCAATGTATCCTCTCTTAATAGAGCCTTCTCTCCCTTTTCATCTTTCCCTATTATCCTTCAAACTTCACTGTCATCTCTAGTTTTAAGATTATGTATAAATATAATGTCTGCACACATATTTATATATATATATATATATATATATATATATATATATATATATATATATATATATATATATATATATATATATATATATATATATATATATAAATATATATATATATATATATATATATATATATATATATATATATATATATATATATATATATATATATATATATATAATATTAACTAAGTCTACAGCAAATCAGCAAGTTTCGCTTGATGGAAGTTTGTTTGTAATGTGGTGTAAAAGCACAAAACTCTATTTTTTTGAGTTACTGTGCGCCTCCCGGTTACATACATGCCAACTATTTACTATTTACATGTGTTAAACATAAAACCATTTACACTATTTACCTGCTAAGCACTGTTTGTATAATTAGAAATTCGGAGAGCGTGATAATCTCTGGAGTACTCGAGCCGGAGCTCTAAACAGGGGTGAGATGCTTTAAAAAGTTTCGTGACGATTACAGCAGTTTACGATGCATTATCCTGTGACAATCCTTGCAGTTTAAGAGTTAATAGGCCCTTACCTCTAAATGGGTTTTTCCTCTTAATGGGTCCTTCTATCTTTATTTCGCCAGCGCTGTTATATCCTTATTGCAAAATATTGTAAATATATTTATATTTATTAGTATTACTATTGTTATTTGTGTTGTTATTACTATTTACTATTATTATTATTAATTTTAAAATAACAGTAGATTATAATTCGATCTTTTGCAATACTATCTTTGAGCTCATTACAAAATATTCACAAATCAAACAAATTTTACTCGTACATGGTAAATACCTAATGACTCGAAAATATTTTTTTATAATTAAAGAAAAAAATATCAATTAATCTCATATAAGAAGGCGATAAAGCTGATAAGTTACTTCTTCACTTAAGCATTATAAATCGACTGAATCCTGGTACTGAACTGAAGACACTTTACAGACCAAGCTTTTACTGGTACAATGTTTTGTCTGCTTGCTCAGCAAAATGTGTATTTTCCTCACTTTGTCATTGTTTGGCCATGTGATTGTTAGCAGAAATAGGGTGAGAAAGAATCACAAATCGATTGTACAAGAAAAAGTCAAATGTTAGATAGTGCGTGGAAAGTTTAGTATCACATCAAAATTCGGGTCACAGGACGAAGATCGAGATGAGTGAACTTTCAGGGCCCTCTGTCTGAGCCGAAGAATATACATCCTTTCTCAGAGGACGTTCTCCTCATTGCCCTACTAAAGTCTACCACCTCAGCTCTCCCACTTCATTTTCTAATGTAAAATTGCTTTCTGTAACACACACTCCGTCTGAAATTTTAAGTAATTACAAAACAAGCACTCTGAAAGTATTCCAAGTTACATAAAAAGTATCTTGGCAAATTTGCCCGCACACAACTTAGCTTAGATGCTGTCCTGTCCGGAAGATGTATCAATCATTAAATATAGATACTATTCAGAAGAGATAGCCTCAAATATATTGAACGTTATTTAAAAAGAATAAAAATTCACATTCTTTTCTACACTTAAAAGTCAGTTTTTTACTGATATACATTTAGTTCACCCTCCTCCGTCGTCGAATTAAGAGGCAACTTTTATGAACGTTTGAAGCCAAGCAGCAGAGGGTTTTGGAAGTCATTGCAGGAAGCTGGGAATGGGTACCATAACTTTGGTCATGGGGTATCTGTACTTACCAAATGTTCCCTACACAAGCGTTTAAATTTTGAAGTGTATCGGATGAGGACTTCCTCCCTAAATAGCAACGAAAATACGAAAAGCTGAAAGTAGGGGAAAAAAAAAACAGGAAATCACTTGAAGGTACATTTTATTTTTTTTTTTTTTTTTTGAAGAAGTGAGAGGTGAAAAGTCAGAGGCATGTTATTATTACTAGGCAAGTTTTATAGGTCACTTTTATAGTACTTCAGCGTTAGTTCAAAGATTACCCGAGACTATTTCTTTACAAATTTTGCATCAAAAGGTTTCGTCTCTGATCCTAAATGGTAATTATTTTTATCCCAAAAAGCCAGGAGTCTAGATAAAATGTCACAGATTAAATATACAACAATGAAAGGTGCATATACAATCTTAGTGCATATATACATCTCTCGCTGTATATACAGAGCGAGATTTACACTTTTTTCGATGTATATAAGATCTTGTGGATAACATTTCACGGCAGTATATAACAAAAGAATAACTAGATACAGCCTGTCTCAGAATAATTAATATAACTGTGTATTGACATACACTTACACAGTTAACAGGAGCAAACTCTACGAAATTAACACAATTCCCCATAAGAGACTGAAAGGCTTCAAAAAACGCGACTATCATTAAGAGCTCTAATCACACTCTGTTGTTCATCGTCCATAGAGGAGATTAGTTACACCTGGCAGTCAGAGTGAGATAAGGAAGTGAAGAGAGATGATTTATGAGTCTGAGGGGACGATGCAAGGGTGGGTTTCTTGCGGCCCTGATCCACCCAACTGTGAGCTCAGTTCAACACCCAGACCACAATCTGTAGCAGAATAGAATAACTCCTTAAGCATACTTTCGACAAATTTGGAGCGGGTAAAGAAAAGCTGTACATAAAAATTGTAAATGGAAAACAGATTCCTTGAATAAGAGAGGAAAATAAACTTAAATATAGTACCGATTTTTATTATTATTATTGTCGGCAACTGTCAAACCCGTAAGGAACAATCAGCCCACAGTGAATGAGAGGGATTGTGGTGATCAGGCTTGATGAAAGGAGAAGGGTTGCTCCAATCTTGAATCAAAAACCACCTGACGGAAGGGAATTAAATGAATAATAATAATGGTAATAATAATAATAATAATAATAATAATAATAATAATAATAATAATAATAATAATAATAATAATAATAATAATAACAATAATAATAATAATAATAATAATAATAATAATAATAATAATAATAATAATAATAATAATAATAATAATAACAGTAATAAAATAATATTATTAATAATACAAATTATATTATCATTATAATTTATATTTTAATTATTATTATAAAAAAACACTAATGCTGCAGAAAAGATTAAAAATAAATTTATTATACTTAGAATGACGCCTGCAAGTGAATTACCGTGACATAAAAATCTTAAATAGTTAGGACGCTAATTAAGGCAACTAATGAACGCGGAAAAATACTGCATCCTTCAACCTGTTATTTTCAGCCAGAATGTACCTTCATTAGTTATATTTTTCAAGACCATCGACTCAAAGTCCACACAGTACAAAATGTACAGTTAGAAAGTTTACAAACCTCTTAGGGTGTTGATGCAGCCATTTTCTGGGACTGATTTCACACATCTTGGATACGATGACCAGTGTTCAACATGTCTACAAGGGACATGAATTCCAGAATCAAAGTACAGAAATTTGTTGTTTAAGGTGTTTATGGGTGTGGCTGTGGTGCCGGAGACAGAGCATCCTCAATTTCTTCCTGCCATGGTCAGTGACAAGCGCAAACTGACCTCTAAGTTAATGTGCAGTGGTGGAAATTTGCACTTGGGCCCAATGTTAGTTGGCCAATTGGCCAATATGTAGGAGTTGGTTCCACTCACCTATTTCCTGACCTGTTGCTTAATTTATCACTGCCTTCTCCCTATATATATATATATATATATATATATATATATATATATATATATATATATATATATATATATATATATATATATATATATATATATATATATATATATATATATATATATATATATATATATATATATATATATATGTCGTGCCGAATATGTAAAACTGGTCAATTACCAAGAACTCATTTAAAATTAAGTCCTTTCTGAAATTTTCTCTTATACGTTTAAATATATATTTTTTTCATTAATGTTGATGTAAAATTTTTTAATTTTGCACCAAAAGAATCTTAGAAAACTTACCTAACCTTATTATAACAAGAACAATTTATTGTAGCCTAACCCAACTAAATATATTTTAGATTTGTTTACAATAATTTAATACTAAACAAACACAGTGAAATATATTTTTTTCGTTTGGTTCAGAATGATTTTTGCGAAATTATTGCATACACAAATTTTCACTTGTCCTATATGGCAAGATGAGCGTTGCTATTTAAGCCAAGATCGCAAGTTCTACCTATTCGGCACGACATATATATATATATATATATATATATATATATATATATATATATATATATATATATATATATATATATATATATATATATATATATATATATATATATATATATATATATATATATATATATAATTGCTTGAAGCAGTTTTGAAAATAATATGAATATTTCCTTTGGTTTATATAAATTAGATTCATTTATAATTAATAAAATTTGGGAAGAGTTTAATAATGCATTGGACAAATAATAAACCTTATTTCTTGGGTAGAATATTTTGTTAGTGGGATGTCGTGAGGACCTGTCTAGTTGGACCCTACTGCAGTGTTCCTTTTTTCTTATGAGTCCGGTATTGTATAGCGTCAGGTGTTTCTTTGTTGTGGGACTTGACTGTAAGGTGTGGTCTAAGCCCTTTAATTGCCTTCCTTTGATGTATTACTTTCATAGTTCCTTGACAATGTGAGTAGTCACGAAAGCGCTTGGAATTTCACTACTCTTTCACAGTGGTTGTTTTGCATATATATATATATATATATATATATATATATATATATATATATATATATATATATATATATATATATATATATATATATATATATATATATATATATATATATATAACATAAATATAGTAATAATAATGCCACTAAAGCGTTTCCCGCCTCTGCCAACATTTTGTCACAGTGCATGCCGACAATAAAGTCTGGAACGTGACCATAAAGTTTAAAGGCTGTCCTCCCTTTGCAACCCAGCCACGTTATGGCTCACCAGTGCATGTCTCTCGCTTCACGAGATGTGGACATGGGTGTTTGAGGGAGCCAAGATGTGGACATCCTTTTCACTTGAGGAAATGTAGACGTATGATATACAACCAATTTTAGGCAATGTGGTTATTGGTGTTTGAGGAAATGAGCGTCTTGCGTGTATGCTTGTGGTACTGTACTATATTTTTTCCGTTTCTCGTACATGTAAAAAATACCGTACTTTTTGATAGAAAATCAACCGTACCGCACCGAATTCCATTCAGTATCGTACCCGTCCCACCAGCCTTAAGAGTGACAGTACAATACAGTATTTTTTTTTCTACCTTCTTACCTGACAGAAATGCCATAACGAAATTTCGTACATACTTTATGAAAAAAAATCAACCGCACGGTAATTCTGCAATATCAAATTGCTTGAGAAAGATGTGCAATTGATACTTGAGAAGATGCTAAAATGGTACTTCCTGATCACTTGTGATCTTAGGTGACCTGAGGAAACGTGGACATGGACCTGAGGTAAAAAGCAAAAGAAAATCTGGAAAGTAAAGAAATGCTTACAAATGCGTGTCTCGCCTGAAGAATCGTTCTGGCTGTAAGGAGAAAGTGGTGGTGGTTATGAAGGTGGTGGTCGCGGGTTTGAAGGTGGTGGTTAACATAGGGGTGGTGGTTATCATAGTGGTGTTGGTTGTGATAGTGGTGGTGGTGGTGGTTTTGGCTGTGAAAATGGGCTGAGGACGAGAATGATGTAACCAGTGACTCCCATACATGACCATAAAGATGGGATTAAGAAAAAAGATTCCGGAAAACCTGCTTTTCAGGTAAATCCAGGAGCGTTGTAAATCCACATTTAGGAGCAAAATTGCAATGTTAGAACGTGCTAGGAGACCGGCTGGTGTGAAGCCTTTCTGTTATTTGTGTTACGAAAGTTGCAGTCTGAATGAATTTGAGGCCAAAAATGCAACGAAAAATTAAATCTTGATATTTCGCATTGATATTAAAAGCTTGATGGAAGAAACTTCAGGTTTGAAGTAAGGACGAAGTGTCAAACCATCACTTTAACATTAGCAAACCTTCAATTTTTGTGCTATTGCCCGTGGGTTCGAATCAGATACCAAGAGATCAGATTTGCTTGCAAATATATACTCACTGATATTTAGCTCTTTGAACATATTTAAAGGTTCATATTTCTCTTCGTTTGTGCCAGAAGTCGATGAAATAGTCATATATTTCCCAAGTGTTAATGGATTTGAAGTGTACTCACCTATCTGTACTCACCTAGTTGTGGTTGCAGGGGTCGATTCACAGCTCCTAGCCCCGCCTCTTTACTGGTCGCTACTAGGTCACTCATATTACTCCATGAGCTTTGTCATACCTCTTCTTAAAACTGTGTATGGATCCTGCCTCCACTACATCACATTCCAGACAATTTCACTTTCTGACAACTATGTGACTAAAGAAATACTTCCTAACATCCCTGTGATTCATCTGAGTCTTCAACTTCCAATTGTGATCCCTTGTTGCTGTGTCCCATCTCTGGAACATCCTGTCTCTGTCCACCTTGTCAATTCCTCTCAGTATTTTATATGTCGTTATCATATCCGACCTTTCTCTCCTGTCCTCCAGTGTCGTCAGGTCGATTTCCCTTAACCTCTTCTCGTAGGATATGCGCCTTAGCTCCAGGATTATTCATGTTGTAAACCTTTGCACTTTCTCTAATTTCTGTATGTGTTTGGCTAGGTGTGGGTTCCAAACTGGTGCTGCATACTCCAATACAGGCTTGACACACACATATTGTGTGTCAAGCCTGTATTGGAGTCTCTGACCCCTAGTCTGTACTCCGTCTGCGGTCATCTTTGCCCTTCCTCAATCTTCATGACTTTGCATTTGATGCGGTTGAACTCCAGGAACCAGTTTCTGGACCAGGCCTGCAGCCTGTCCAGATTCCTTTGTAGTTCTGCCTGGTCCTCGTCTGACTGAATTTTTCTCATCAACTTCACATCATATGCAAACAGGGACACTTCTGAGTCTATTCCTTCAGTCACGTCGTAAACATTTACCAGAAACAGCAGCGGTCCTAGGACTGACCCCTGTTGAACCTCGCTCGTCACAGGCGCCCACCATGACACTTCGTCTCGTACCATGACTCTCTCATGTCTTCCCGACAGGTATTTCTTGATCCATTGCAGCGCCTTCCCTGTTATACCTGCCTGGTCCTCCAGCTTTCGTATTGTCGTCGGGCCTCCCTTCTTACCTGTAAATATTCGTTTCTGACTCTAAAACTGCTCTCCTTATTCTCCTGGGTTCTTTGCCTTCTATACTCCTTCCATTCTCTAGCACACTTGGTTTTGGCATCTCTACACCTTTGAGTGAACCAAGGGCTCATCCTGGCCTTCTCATTATTTATGTTACCATTGGGTACAAACCTCTCCTCAGCTTCCCTGCATATTGTTGTCACATATTCCATCATCTCCTTTATTGACTTCTACCAGTGCTCTGTCTCACTGAACCTCGTGCAGAAAATTCTTCATGCCTGTGTAGTCCCCTCTCTTGTAGTATGGCTTCATCTGTCCTGCCCTTCCTGCTTCCCTCTCCACTTGTAAATCTACTATGCATTCAAGTTCAGAACCACATGGTCACTGGTCCCGAGGTGCCTTTCATATGTCATATCCTCAATATCTGCACTACTGAAGGAGAATACTAGGTCCAGTCTCACTGGTTCATCCCCTCCTCTCTCTCTGGTATTGTCTTTTACGTGTTGGTACATGAGGTTTTCCAGTATCATCTCCATCATCTTAGCCCTCCACGTTTCTGGGCCCCCAATGGCTGCAGGTTCTCCCAGCCAATTGAAGTCACCCACAATCAGCAGCTTTGTCCTCGCATGAGCCCTTCTGGCCACTTCAGCCAGTGAGTCAACTATCGCTCTGTTACTCACATCATATTCTTGCCTGGGCCTTCTGTTGTTCTGTGGTGGGTTATACATCATTGCACCTTGGGGCCCCCAGACTGAAGTGTTCATATTATATAGTCTCTTGCTTCTTCTCTGTTTTCTCTCTCCAGCTTGTCAAACTCCCATTGGTTTTTGATGAGCAGCACCAGTCCTCCACCCCTCTGTTCCCTCGGTCTTTCCTCAAGATCTGATATATTGTTGGAAAGTCGGCATCTGTTACCGTTCGTGTGAGCTTGGTTTCAGTGAGAGCTATGATGTCTGGTGATACCTCTTTGATTCTCTCGTACCACTCCTCCTACTCATTTGTTATTTCATCAGCGATGGTGTACCTTACCTTCAGTTTCCTCTCCATCACTGTGTTTTGGGGGTCTTTGGGGGGCGGGGGACCTGGCAGTGTGCTGTGGGGTTCTGCATCATAGTGTGGTGTGTGTGTGTGTGTGTGTATGTATGCTTGTGTATGTATGTGTGGACTCACCTAATTATGCTCAATTAATTGTGGTTAAAGGGGGTCGAGTCACAGTTCCGGGTCCCGCCTCTTCCCTGGTCGCTACTAGGTCCACTCTCTCCCTGCTCCCTGAGCCTTGACGTACCTCTTCTTATAGCTATTTATGGATCCTACCTCCACTACATCACTCTCCAGACTCTTCCACTTCCTGGCGACTACTCTATGACTGAAGAAATACTTTCTAACATCCCTGTGACTCATCTGAGTCTTCAACTTCCAGTTGTGTCCCCTGGTTGCTGTGTCCCATCTCTGGAACATCCTGTGTGTGTGTGGCAAGGTAAGAGTGTGCCTGCGTCAGCCCACAACGGATTGGGCTGTCACTTGCACACTCTTATCTTGCTTCTGCGAGAATAATGAAAATTTTATTTAGGAAAAATAATCATAAATAGAAAGTGAATATTTCTATGTGCATCTGAAGGTCTCCTAAGCAAAGCAAGTATAAAGAAGTAAAATACTGTTAGAATAACAGCGTTAAGTTACATATACCCCGTCCTCCTGTAATAAAGACAGATTAAGATGACTGCCTCTTTGTTAACTTACTTATCTTGGTAAGATTGAAGTTCTGAATAATACGGGTAGAGTGGATGTTTACGTGTAATATTTATATCATTATTTAGATGTGCATTATTCAGGTTAGGGCACATTATAGTAGGTTAAGTTAGGTGAGATTACACTGTTGTTTTTTTAGCTCAGATTAACCATTTATTTTATCCCATAGCGCCAATAAATGAAATAATACATAAAAATTTATAAAAAGATTTTAACTGCGAACATAGAAAGTGGACCCCAACTGGGCGGGCCTCCAGGTACAGTCAAATAACAGCATTTTTCTTCGGGTATAAGCGTCACACATCCGACTTTCTTCAAAATGAAATACTTACGTAACTTAAGAGGGCTAGCTGGATATGAAAGTGGCTTACCAAATGTTAACTATATTGCAGAGGATCTTAGTCGTAGATCGAGATACACAGACAAGCTATTGCTTCTGTTTCTGTCCCCATGTAGGTTTAGATCTCTCAGCGACAAGTGTTCATTACACCTTGAATCCTTGATGTTCGAATATTGTGTCAATAAGTGTTATTGACCTTTGTAATAAAAGCATGCAATATATCAACTTTTTTAATTAACATCGAGGTAAATACAACTAGGGTAGTCTTTACATCTCGTGTAAAACGCCAGACGGAGGATCGAACTTCCACCACTACTTGCACTGAATAACCCACACATTGGATAACCCAGTCAAATAAAATAATAATAATTGAAAGCAACTTGGTAAGCTAAAAATATATTATGATTGAAATGTTAATGGGAAATTATTGATGATTTTAATTGAAAAAAATCTGATAAGTTTAATTAACTGAGGGTAATTTACTCATAATAATGAATCATTCAGTTTCCCTCCTCCACGTCAGACGGAGGAGGAAACGAGGAAAGAGTCGAACGAATAAAGAGAAAAGATAAGGGAAGGAGGAGGAGAGAGTCAAGGAGAATATATAAGGAATGAGATAAGAGACAGAGGTAGGAGAGAGAGGTATGGTAAGAGTATTAGGGTGGGATAAGGACGTGAGATATGAGGGAAAAAAAGAGAGGAGAATGGGGGAAAATACTTGGAAAAGAAAGAAGATAATGGGAGATCGGGAAGAGAGACGGTGGGAGTTCAAGAGTTAGGCAAAAAAGACGAAAAAGGGGCCAGTGGAAAAGAAGGTAATGAAGAGGATATTTTGATGGAATGAAATTGGAGGAGGAAGGAACGAGGGTTAGGAAGATGAGAGGGAGTAGAAGACAGACAAGAAAATGTCACTGTGTAAATTGTGTTAGAAAAGCTATAATGAAACACCGTCATAAGGAACTGCAAAAGTTTAGCCTAATTGTGTAGACTGTATAACCCCCAACAGTATTAATGCTCCTTAAGCTTGTGAACCGCGCGTGTTCAGGAAGCAGTGATCTGTAGGTGATCTGCAAGCTGGTATACCGTACGTGATCTAGGAGCTGGTGATACGTGCATAATTTGGAGCTGGTGATTCGTAAGTGATTTACAATTCAATAATCTGTGCATGATCGGGAAGATGATGAGATTTACGTGATCAATAAATATATGATGTGTATATTATCTGCATTCTTTTATTTTTATATACAAACTGGACCTTTGAGTTTGTAGTCTGTATATAATCCAGAAGCTTGTTTTCGATTATTGATCTAGAAGTCTGTGATATGTACGTCATATTCAAGTTTTCATTGCCACCGAAATCTGAAAAATTTCCATACGTCCGTGAAGTGGAAGTTTGTTGAAGCTCGTGATCCAAATGTTAAATGAAAAATTTGCGATACGAGTGCATCGTTTTAGCCCGTTGTCAATACACGATCTATAAGTCTGTGGTCAGTCAGTGACCTGAAAGACAGTGATATTTGGGTTTTCTGGATGTTTGTGTTACGTGCATGATCTGGAAGATTCTGGAACTTACGTGATCTTGAATTTTGTTACCTGATTTGGAAGACTGTATTACTTACATGATCCGTATTGCGCATTTTGGATGCAAGTTATACATGCAGGGGATGAAATATCACGTATCTTAAACGATGAAATATATTCCATAATGAAAATTAATCATAGAAAAATAACTATAGAAATTATTATCTTTTGCCATCATTGGTAATGGTGACTGGGGCAACATGACAAGTGGGTACAAAGACACGTAATGCAGAGCAACACTGTATTTAAGACGTTTCGCTCGGAAATAGGAGAAACGGAGTCTTAAACAGCTTATTCGTCATTACACAACGTTGCATCATAATCATTATATGAAAGCCTGCTGTTGCAGGCATGTCTTCTTTCTTACAGGTCTGCACACCTATCATCAGTAGTACAGGACTGTACAGTAATGTCAAAGACCTCAGGTTCACTCATATATGACAGAGAAAGATAAATATTTGGACCAAGAAGTAAAGAAATTCCGCTATCATATAAACATAATTGCAGTGAAAGAATTACACACGGAGAAAACGTAGCTTGTGTCGTTTCTTAAAGGCATTATAAAACATTAGCTGGTAGAAGGAAGACGCGAAGGTGAAGAGTCGTGGCAAAGGAAGTTGGAGATAGGAAGAATCAAGATCTTTATCCATCAGACCGGTTGGACAGGTCTCGCTGTGTGCTAAGTGGACTATTCGAGATTAACGAGGAGCTCCCGAGGTGACAAGAATCTCTTAATGGAATGAAAAAAAAATACCAGAAGTACGAGTGTCTATTACGAAGGAAGGAAAACTTCAAAGTGAAACTTAATCGTTAATTTGTTATACTCATGGGTAGCCAGAAAAGAAGTAGCAACAGTAGCTTCAGTACGAAAATTGTAATATCAGCAGGAGCAGCAGCACTGACAGCAAATCAGCAATAACAAACAAAACAGCAAAGAAGCTGCAATAAAAGTAGTAAGAAAAGAAGCAGGAGCAGCACAGCAGCAGCAGCAGCAACAGCAGCAACAACAGCAGCAGCACACAAGTATCGTGATCCTTGTGGTGAGCCAAAGGAGAAGGTCGTATACCTTACACAGTGGAAATTGCATCTCTTTTTCTTTTCTCCTTTGTAAAGAGAGAAAAGCTTCGGGAGGAAAGTGCAAAGCCGACTTGCACACGATGTGACACCTCACCTTCAGTGAAGGACGACTCTTCAAATTTTTAACTAGGATCTCAGACGTTTCTTTTTGAGTCTCAAAACATATAGCAAAATATTTAGAGTGTTTGCGTACCGAGTGATTCCTAGTCTATCGAGTGCATCTTTGTCAATAGTATTAAGAGTCTTTACACTCTAAGCCTCACAAGGAAAGATACAACGTGCTGGGCGCACATTTATTTTTCTGCCACAGTTTTGATCTTCGTTAACGGATAACGAGAAACTTGGCTTAGACTTACACTTAATTAGTGGGAATGGTGTTTTCCATATGTAGCTAGTTAGCTCTTCCCGAAGTACCTATAGATTGCATAAAAATAAGTAACATTTCCAGTTTTACATCTAATGGAGTAATAAGGGTTCTTGAGAACATGTGGGTAATTTCCAAAAAGTTTTACGATGTACCTGGAACATTTATAGACATAGTAGCAATTCAGACCAGTGCCTAATGGTATCACTATAACAGTGCTGCTCAAACTTTAACAATTAGCTTTCAAACTTCATGGAATAACGTATAGCTATTCCCAAAAAGCAGGAAACAGGAACATTATATTAATTATTAGTATAATCGGCTTTAAAGTCATGCAAGAGAAACTTGCATGACTTCAGTGGATATGTCCGAGCTTTCTTAATATAAAAGTAAGCAAATGTAAGTGTATTTGTGATCACATAACTGTACTCGTTGAACTGTATCGAGAATCCATATATTTAGTCGATCTCCACAACATTCGTCTCTTATGCATATATTCGTCAATTACCCTTGTACAAAATACTTTTATGATTCTCTCTCACATTTCAATTTTGTTTCCAGTTGTGTTCACCCATTTTGTTTCCCAGTATTTCAAAAGTTCGGCCTTATCTATTTTGCTTAAGTCTCTGAGCATGATATCTACTGCTGTAGCTTATCTATATTTCGCAGCCCAAGGAGTTCTTGAACCAGACCTGGAACAAACCTATGAACTTCCGTAACTTTCATTGCATGCTTGTGGGATACATGATGGCGCCACGTACCGAAGTGCTGGTTCTACGCATTCAGTGTACAATGATCAGAATTAATACATTTTGGGATTCCTGATAAAACAAAAATAGGAGTTAGTTCTCTTTCTCTGGTAACTTTCCTCTTGATTTCATCTTCATAACCTTGTATTTGCGTGCCAGTCTCTCGCTTGTTTTCAAATTTGAGTTGTGAGGAATGAGAGGAGAGCTATCATATAAATTATCCTATTTGTTAAGATGGTGTCAGTAAATTGATTAGTACCTCCTCGAGAGGTGACGAGGTTATTGACAGCTTTAGTAAGAGTGAGTTAGTTGCGTGAGAGTGCGTGCATGTGTGCGTGAGTGAGTGCGTGTGTGCGTGCGTGTGGGTGTGTGTGTGTGTGTGTGTGTGTGTGTGTGTGTGTGTGTGTGTGTGTGTGTGTGTGTGTGTGTGTGTGTGGGTGGGTGGGTGTGTGTGGGTGTGTGTGTGTGTGGGTGTGTGTACTCACCTAATTGTATTCACCAAATTGTAGTTGCAGGGGTCGAGATTCAGCTCCTGGCCCCGCCAGGAGGTATGATAAAGCTCCATGAGCATTATCATACCTCGTCTTAAAGCTATGTATGGTTCCTGCCTCCACTACATCGCTCAACAGACTGTTCCATCCTGACCATTCTATAGCTGAAGAAATACTTCCTAACATCCCTGTGGATCATCTGAGTTTTCAACTTCCAGGAGTGACCCCTTGTTTCTGTGTCCCCTCTCTGGAACATCTTGTCTCTATCCACCTTGTATATTCCACGCAGTATTTTGTATGTCGTTATTATGTCTCCCCTATCCCTCCTGTCCTTCAGGGTCTTCAGGCCGATTTCCCTCAACCTTTCTTCATAGGACATTTCCCTTAGCTCGGAAACTTTTTTTTATTTTTTTTTATTTAAAGTATACAGTATACATGCATATCACACATTGACGTAATCACAATACATGAAACCATTTATAAGAAAACATCCTCATAACTAACGGATGACAACCTACCCCTGAACATACATAATAAAATTGCCACTAGCCAAACCTGACATTTGTATTCATATCTTGTATGAAAACTGTATATACTAACCTTGTCGCAAACCTTTGCTCTTTCTTTAATTTTTTAACGTGCCTGACCCGGTGCGGGTTCCA
>NC_091325.1:9407170-9447170 GCF_038502225.1 Cherax quadricarinatus | reverse complement strand
GTATTTAATTCTTGGTTCATTACGGCTTTCTGATCATCATCCTCACAGCAATAAACTACAAACTGTTGTCGGATACTTCTATGTCATTTTTCCTACACCGATTAAAGGTCAGGATTACGTCAATATTAACATTTAGGAGCGTTTGTGTGGAGGGAAAAAAATACTACAATGACAGTTAATAACAAAGCGAACAGGAAATTGCTGTTATTAGGAATAATATATTTTAATTACTTTACAATTACGAGCACTAATTACAATGTAGATGGGTCTCCCGACACCAAGACAACCGATGTAGAAGGTTCTCCTCTAATGTTGTTTATTTTTAGCGGCAAATAATGCAATAAAGCCACTCAGAACCCAGTATTCGACTGACGGACATGGGTAAAATCCCAGACTCTCTGAGCTACAGGTTGGTAGGTTGGCTAGTAGGTAGGTAGACAGAACATGGTGTTTGAGAGGTAGGTAAGTAGACAAGTAAGCAAAAAAGTGAAAAGACAGGTAAGCAGGAAGGAAAGAGGTACCTAAGCAGATAAGTATATAAGTGACTGCATAGGTAAGTATGTAAAATATGGAGTTTGAGAGAGAGAAAAATTAGAACGGTAAGCACAAAAGCGAGGAGGTGAAATAAGAAGAATAGTGAGGTACTATGCAGATATGTACATTGAGATATTGGTAAGCAAAAAACAGGTTGGTGTGATTTCTGGAAGGTAAATGAGGAGCTAAGCAGGAAGGTAGATAAATAAACAGAAAGATAAATAGGTGAGCAGATAGGTAGGAGTGATAAGCAGGTTGGCAGGCAGAAAGAAAGTACAAAAGGGAACTAGTGAAAAGAAAATATTTACAGACAATGGTAAATTATTGGAATATTATTGAGGATAATACAGTGCGTGTGTCAGTAATTGGACACTTTAAAACAAGTTTGACCAACTAATTACTCTAAAGACAACAAAATGACCATGGCTCTGCTCCTTTAAAGACAAGATAATCACACACACACACACACACACACACACACACACACACACACACACACACACACACACACACACACACACACACACACACACACACACACACACTCACACAAACACACACACACTCACACACACACACACACACACACACACACACACACACACACACACACACACACACACACACACACACACACACACACACACACACATCATCATACATACGTCAGGAAGTGGAACAATCTGGATAGTGATGTAGTGGAGACAGGCTCCATACATAGCATTAAGAAGCGGTACGATAAAGCTCATGGAGTTGGGAGAGAGAGTGGACCTAGTAGTGACCAGAGAAGAGGTGGAGTCAGAAGCTGTGACTCGACCCCTGCAACCAAAAATAGGTAAGCAAATAGGTGAGTACATACACACAACAATAACCATGTATAATACCGAGAAAAGATAACATAAAACACGTTGATTTTTTAGCGCCCGCAACAAGAAAAACAATAGACCATAGTGGCAGACCGAGAATAAAAAAATGCTACACAGAATGAACACCAAACATATTGCTGGAACTGAATCAAACAAATGTGCATGTACAACAACTATTAAAAACTAAAACAAAAAAATTGTATATTTTAAACACTGAGGACGGACATTAAGATCATTGCTTAGCTCTTCAATAATAAATAGGCTGTCAAAAAAAAAGTAAATACCCACAGGCTTTAACTCACTCAAACAAGGAAATAGACACAAATTTGAGCAATCATCCAGTTTTTTAATCTAGTTCGTAAAAGATTTTTTTTAAAGGGTACCTTTTTCTCTTTCTGGTCATCTCCCATGTAGAACAATGGAGGGAGGCTATCGGAGGGTGAAAGAAGGGAAATATAAAGGCGGTAGTGAATAAAGAGTAACAAATGAAAGGGACTAAGAAAGCAGAGATGACGGAAGCAGAAAATGAAGAGAGAGAAAACAAAAAGAAAAAGACGACGATGATAATCAAGAAAATTAAGGAAAAAAAGAGGAAGAAGAAGCAAAAAAAAGTGTTGAACAAAGACGCATTAAACATTATATAATAAAACAGCCCTAGTAATTTCTTAACTCTTTGCTAATGTTACGATTTCTTTACTTTTGTTTTTCACCTGTCAAGGAGAGGGAGCGGCAGAACAGCGTTAAACGTCTCCATTGTTATTCAAAGCAATTTCCTTGTAAAACTAAAAAAAATCATATATAGAATACACACACAGTATATTTCACCTAATGTTTTTGTTAATTGCTCTTTGTTTCGCTCGGCATCGAGTGCAGGCAACACAATAGGGTTTTGTGAATCGTTTAACCATCTTCTCTTAAATTCTTAGATTCGTGGAAAATGGCTCCGAAGCTCCCTCCTCTCTGATTAAAATGGGAAATGAGGAAAGTGAACATGGGCTTACTCAGAGCATAACAATTAATTTTTTTCCTTAGAGAAATAATGTGCTAGAGTAATTTGATTTTAATTTATTATTTTATGATTATCAATGGTATTCCCATTTTCATTATCATTACTCTTGCCATTATCACTATCTTTGAGGTCATCATTGTTACTGTTAAAAGTTAATATCATTTCTTATTGGGGTTATGTATACTATTCCCAACACATGCATTTACCCGTTGTTGTTAATTACATTGCTAGATCGCTAGCGCACTCAACTCTCACATTAAGGTCTGTGGTTCGATCTCCGGTACAAGTGGAAACGTGTTTCCTTCAGATTCGTGATGTCCTTGTTCACCTATCAGTAAAATTGATACCTGGGTGTTAGTCGACTGGGGTTGGTTACATCCTGGGGACAAAATTGACTTAATTTGCTCGAAATACAAGGGACTTTCTATATAGTAGTATGTTACTGATGTCAGCCAGGTCTGTATACATTGTACACAATTTTAGGTACAATAATTGTTATTATTATTATTATTATTATTATTATTATTATTATTATTATTATTATTTAAGATTCTCATAACCAGTGCCATTGTTAACCGATTCTCTTATCCTCGTAGTATCTTCCCTTGGATCACCATACCGCCTCAAACGACGCACTTAAACGCACTTGCTAATCTGGGGACTGTTTACCTACTTGAGTAGAGCAAAAGGGCTTAGTCCGGATACGCCTGGCGATCAGTGTAACACGAGCCGTGCTACACAGACCCAACTTTATGAGCGGGCATCGAATACCAGTTCGGATACCGGGAAGCAGCTGCTCGCAAGCTCACCATACTGGCGTGCAGCAAGAGTTTTTCTTTTCATGTAGATGAATAAGAAGAAAGAAGAGTAAGCTGAGGTAGAGGACACAGGAGGGCAAAGGAAGGAGGGAGAAGTATGGAAAGGATAAATGAAAGAGAAGAACAGGGAATAAGAAATTAGGTGGAAGGAGGGGAAAGAAGAGAGAACACAGAATGAGGGAAAATAAAGCAATGGACATTTCAGGGAAAGAAGAGGAAAAAATTGAGAAGAAAAGGAGAAATTGACGAAAGAAAAAAAAGAAATAGGGGAGCAAGAGGAAGAGGAGAGGGAGGAAGAGGAGGAGGAGGAGAAGGAGGAAGTAGAGGAGGAGGAGGAGGAAGAGAAGGAGGAGAAGGAGGAGGAGGAGGAGGAGGAGGAGGAGGAGGAGGAGGAGGAGGAGGAGGAGGAGGAGGAGGAGGAGGAGGAGAATGTGGGGCTTTAGGGAATGTTAAGGGGAAGAGAGATGGAAGGAGAGGACCTGAGAACATGTATTTAGAAGCGCATCTGGACGCTTGTCGGTAAAAGGCAATGATTTATTTCTGGTGTAAATCGAGACAGATTTTTACATTTCTATGGTACACCCCCTTCATGCTTCTCTGAGGCTAGTTATTGTTCTTAGCCATGTGTGCTTGTTACTCTCAGCCTCACTACTCAAAAACTGCTCCTCGCACACACACACACACACACACACACACACACACACACACACACACACACACACACACACACACACACACACACACACGAAAATATGAGAGATTTTTAAAGACGTGTTGGTCAGCAACTTAAAATAAAAGTTTGTAGAGAAATGCAGTATAAAAATCCGCATGAAAGGAAGTTAAGACACTTAGAGGGATGAAAGAAGACACCGCGCGTCGCCGATACTCAAAAGGCAAATAATATAAAAGATTATATCTATCTATCTATCTATCTATATCTTTATATATATATATATAGATACACACACACACATATGTATATATATATATATATATATATATATATATATATATATATATATATATATATATATA
Organism: Cherax quadricarinatus; assembly: GCF_038502225.1. NCBI lineage: Eukaryota > Metazoa > Arthropoda > Malacostraca > Decapoda > Parastacidae > Cherax > Cherax quadricarinatus. The sequence goes on along the minus strand of NC_091325.1, from coordinate 9,442,908 downwards.
TATATATATATATATATATATATATATATATATATATATATATATATATATATATATATATATATATATATATATATATATATATATATATATATATTCTTTCTTTTTTCTTTTAACGTACCGAGGTGAGGGTGGCCCAAAAGGAAAAACGAAAGTTTCTCCTTTCAAATTTAATAATATATACAGGAGACGGGGTTACTAGCCCCTTGCTCCCGGCATTTTAGTCGTCTCTTACGACACGCATGGCTTACGGAGGAAGAATTCTGTTCCAGTTCCCCATGGAGACAAGAGGAAATAAACAAGAACAAGAACGAGAAAGAAAATAGAAGAAAACCCAGAGGGATATGTACATATATCCTTGTACATGTTTGTGTAGTGTGACCTAAGTGTAAGTAGAAGTAGGAAGACGTACCTGAAAACTTGCATGCTCATGAGACTGAGAGAAAAAGACACCAGCAATCCTACCATCGTGTTAAACAATTACAGGCTTCTGTTTTACACTCACTTGGCAGGACGTAAGTACCTACCTGGGCAGCTGCTGTCTACAAACCTACACACACACACACACACACACACACATACACACACACACACACACACACATATATATATATATATATATATATATATATATATATATATATATATATATATATATATATATATTTATATACATATATATATATATATATATATATATATATATATATATATATATATGTGTGTGTGTGTGTGTGTGTGTGTGTGTGTGTGTGTGTGTGTGTGTGTGTGTGTGTGTGTGTGTGTGTGTGTGTGTGTGTGTGTGTGGGGTGTGTGTGGGTGTGTGCTCAACTAGTTATGGTTGCAGGGGTCGATTTACAGCCCCTGGTCCTCGCCTCTTCACTGTATATATATATATATATACATACATATATATATATATATATATATATATATATATATATATATATATATATATATACATATATATATATATATATATATATATATATATATATATATATATATATATATATATATATATATATATATATATATATAATACAGTGCATATTTTTTTTCCTTTTGGTTTAATAACTCCCAATAAATAACAAAAAAAGGCACAATACCGTGACTGGAACGATACACAAATAACCCGCACATAAAAGAGAGAAGCTTACGACGACGTTTCGGTCCAACTTGGACCATTGACAAAGTCTCACTAACCAGAGGTGGAGCAGGACGGCTATATATAGGCAGGAAGAGGTGGTGGTAGTAGTAGTAGTAGTAGTAGTAGTAGTAGTAGTACAAGAGTTGTATATAATACCGACAAGATGAAATTAAGACACATGCACAACACTCTTCTTCTTCTACTACTACTACAACTACTGATGAAATTAAGACACATGTGCGGCGTCTGGTTGTCTTTGTTGTGGACGTTTCGCCATCCAGTGGCTGGCTGGATGGCGAAACGTCTGTGATGGGGATGCCCGGGTGTTGTGCATGTGTCTTAATTTCATCTTGTCGGTATTATATACAACTCTTGTACTACTACTACTACTACTACTACTACCACCACCTCTTCCTGCCTATATATAGCCGTCCTGCTCCACCTCTGGTTAGTGTGACTTTGTCAATGGTCCAAGTCGGACCGAAACGTCGTCGTAAGCTTCTCTCTTTTATGTGCGGGTTATTTGTGTATAACTCCCAGTACCTTTCCAACAATCATTCCATTGGCTCTGACAGAGAATCTAAAAAAACAAAAATGTTTCTATGGGTTATTTGTAAGTTTCCCATGTTTACACAACTAAAAGATCTCTCGTGTGCCATTCTCTAAGTAATGAGTCTCGTCTGGAGAATGGCTTTGGCTTTCTTCGCCCTGGGGACCCTCTCTCGCTAGCCGCTGCCACCCGCCTTTGTCTCTCGGTAAGTGAGAGCATTGAAAGCCAGTGTTCTTCCTCTCGAGCTGCTTCACCATGGTACACAGACCGATACCTCCATTTCTTTCCACCAACACCTTCCTCCACCCCACCCATCCTGCGTGCTGCGTTATATTCAACGTATTTCTAAACTCCTTTATTTTTTTTTTTCAAAATTCTTTTATTTTCAAATACAGATCCAAAATCTTTCCACTTTTTTTAAAAGGATATCTTGATGGCGTAAAGGCGAATTTGCGAATAAAATCAGTTACTGATCATTTTATCTGGAAAGCAGCTTTATCTTGAGATACTCGAGTCTCACTATGTTGGGTCCAAAGGAAACAAATAACATTTGACATCATCAGTTATCAAAAGAACCACCACTACCAATCAGCAACCTGTTTTTTTTTTTTTTTTTTTTGAGATATCCAACTATCTATATATATATATATATATATATATATATATATATATATATATATATATATATATATATATATATATATATATATATTCTTTTTTTTGCGTGATCTCAGCCATGTAATACAGAAAGAAGCGCATCAACCTAGATAGTACTCATAGGTCAAATTTATTCAGAGAAAAAAAATTATAGTAAGGTTAACAGAAAAAGTTGTGAATATGAAATCAACTTAATAGCAACCCTCAAATTGTTCCACAGCAGAAGTATCAAGGTTGAAACAAGTACTTGTCTGCCTCCTTTAATCCACTCTAGCTAATCCTATTCTTCCTCTTCCTCCTCTTCTTTTACCACCTATATCCGCTGTAAAGAATACACAATCTACTATTTTGGTGTTCCTACAATTGGCATGACGATATTGTTTACCATGAAAGCTTCTCTTTATGGAATGTTTTTTTTTACTCACATGAAAAAAATGATGAAATAAGGTAAGTAAACTTCGTTGAACAATAGATGTGTGATTAGAATTAATCATCAAGCATTACAGAGTAAGACAACTCTTGCAGTATCTGATTCTTGATCCAAATCATTATGGATACCCTATTTCCTCGATTTAGCGCTTCCCTAAAAATTGAATAATTTTTATTCCTGATAGCCTTTCATATTTCTAATAGAGAATTTAAGTATATACCCCCCGGGAGCTGGTTAGCTAATGTTACTTCGCTAGACGACATAATTTATATATGTCATCACCGGATTTTGTCATGGAGTAAACATCACCCTTCCTCTTAACCACCTTCCTTTCTTTTCCCTTACCTTTCGATTTTCTCCCTCCCTCTTGCCCAAATTTCCTCCTTCCCCACCTTTCTTCCCTTCAAATAATCCTTTCTCCTTCCTGACATTTCAACCTCTCTCCCTTCCTCCTTCCCTTTCACCTTTTTGGTATCCCTCCATTCCCTCCCTCTTCACCCAACCCCCTTAGCACAACATTCAGGCATTCTGTGGGAGTGTCAGTTACTTTCTATATTTGTCGATATTTGAGGTTCATCTGTGAGGTTCGTGTCGCGTTGCTTTTGAATTTTACAGCGCAGAACGTTACCCTGCAGGTTCGCCGCAATTTTTATGCTATCACTGTCGCGGTGACGAGGAGGAGGAAGGGACAAGGGGAGGGCGCGAAAGGGAAAGAGTCAGAGAGAAGCGAGGGAGATGAAAAAACGCAGAGATAGAGAAAGTGTGCATTTGGAAGTAAGGGTGAGGATATTGATGTTGAAGGATAATCTCACTGTGATGTCAGCATACTTCTGGAAAGATGGCGACTGGACGAATGAAGATGAATTATATATATATATATATATATATATATATATATATATATATATATATATATATATATATATATATATATATATATATATATATATATATATATATATATATATATATATATATATATATATATATATATATATATATATATATATATATATATATATATATATACATGCAATAAGATCACAGTAAACAAGTGATTTCAGAATATGCAAAACAACCACTGTGAAAGAACAGAGATTTTTCATGCGCGTTCGTGACTACTCACATTATCAAGGAACAATGCTCCTTGATAATGTGTGTAGTCACGAAAGCGCTTGGAATTTCTCTATTCTTTCACAGTGGTTGTTTAGCATATATATATATATATATATATATATATATATATATATATATATATATATATATATATATATATATATATATATATATATATATATATATATATATATATATATATATATATATATATATATATATATATTTATATATATATATATATATATATATATATATATATATATATATATATATATATATATATATATATATATATATATATATTTATATATATATATATATATATATATATATATATATATATATATATATATATATATATATATATAAATATATATATATATAAATATATATATATAAATATATATATATATATCCAATGCTTCAGGAAAGAACAAAGCTCGTCTCCAGGCAGTGAAGGCACCACACTCAGGAGATTTCCTGTTAGCTGTTCCCAATTCCTCCCTGGGCACCCGTCTCGACCCACAGGCCATTCGGATTGGTATTGCTCTTCGCCTAGCTCCCCCATCCTCACCGAACATAGGTGTATTTGCGGCAGGGCGACAGCTGATCAATTCGGACTTCATGGTCTCGTGTGTCACACAGCAGAAGGGAAGTATGCCAGACATGAGGAGGTCAATGACATAACAAAGAGAAGCCTCGCCACAGCCCGTTGCCCAGCTCAACGGGAACCCCAAGTACAGAGGTCTGATGGAAGTCAAAAGCGTCCTGATGGAGCCACTATGCTACCCTGGAAGGATGGAAAGCAGATTGCCTGGGACTACACCTGTGCTGCTACGTTGGCAGACACCTACTTGCCGTACTCCGTAGTGGAAGGGGGTGGAGCTGGTAGCCACAGGGAGACCCAGAAGATCCGAAAATATGAAGACCTTCCCCCTTGCTATAGCTTCATTCCTATAGGGTCGGAGACCCTTGGAGCATGGGGCAAGTGTGCTCTAAAGTTCCTCAAAGAGCTAGGTGAAAAGCTCATCATAGAAACCAAGGACCACAGGGCGACCAGCTTCCTCTTTCAGAGACTCAGTGTTGCGATCCAGAGAGGAAATGCCTGCAGCATTCTGGGCACGCGGCCCACCGCAGGGGAGCTGGACGAAGTATTCGAGATGTAGTTCTGAGTTACCTATGTTGTTTTACTTTCTGTTGTATTTTTGTGAATGTTTGGCCAATGTATTTTGTCTTTAAAGAAAACATACTTGAAATATAGGGGGTGGTAGGAGAAAATTATCAAACAGCTTCAGGGAGAACCTTGAGTTTTCCCTGAAGCAAGTTTATTCTTTTCTCTGAGGATGAGGGTCCCTACGACAGTTCTAGAGGTGGTACCTCCCTATATTTATATTATATATATATATATATATATATATATATATATATATATATATATATATATATATATATATATATATATATATATATATATATATATATATATATATATATATATAGATGGGGTTTACCTCTGGTGTAAATTGTGAGACCCATAGCCTCGGAGAAGTGGATAAAAAGACTTCAAGGAAGAATATTTGGATTTCTTTCTGAAGCCGTTTTAATATTCCATTTTCCCTACCACCCCATCTTTTCATTCTTTTTTTACCAATAGGAATAGTTTATTACATAATATGGTACAGAAGATTTAAGAGACACATTGTTGATATAAAGATGGCATATTCAGTACGTATCAAGTACATATTGTTAAGTGTTTGTCACTGATTATAAGGCGAAAATCTCATCCAGCTCCTCGGTCGGTCTTCTCCCACCGAGGCAGGGTGACCAAAAAAGAAAATCCCCAAAAAGAAAATACTTTCATCTGTTTGTCTGTCTGTCTGCCTCTCTCTCTGACTCTCTCTCTCTCTCTGTCTCTCTGTCTCTCTCTCTATCTCTCTCTCCTCTAATTCTTACTCTTCTTCCTTTAAAATGAGTTCCCGGATTTTCTTGAAGAACTTTTGAGTTTTTTCCCCAACAAACTTCAAGGATTTTTCCCTCAACAGAAACATTTCCTGGAAGCGACCACAGATTCCTAAAGAGCTACAACTTTTCTGAATGAAGTCAAGGAAGGGAAATTTGAAGTTTTTAAAAATTTCTCCTATGGTTGGTTATAGCTCCGGCCAGACAGCCCCCCTTCCCTCCTCCCAGTCTCCCCTGCACACAATCATTCGAGTTTTCCTTAATTCATTACAATTAGAAAAGAAAGTGTAAAGAAAGTTAACGAATAAATTTAAAATTGGCCAGAAGTTTAAGGTGAAATTCATTCACAAAAAAAAAAAAATGGAGCAACAGAGTCCAGGATTTATCCACAGATGTAAAACCTGAAAAAATACGAGAGCATAAAACCCTCGCAAAAAAACAGAGGACCACAGAAAATAGAATATTGAACAGAATGGATGAAAACTAATACTCAACGGTGAGACGAAAAGCGGAGCAACAAACTGAAAAAGACATAGCGTCAAAGACCACATCAGAACCGAAACTACAACTTTCACATCAATAGACAGCCAACTGGAGAGAATAAAAAAAATGTAGCTAAAGGAAAACTTGAGTGAGATTCCAAAAAATAGGAACAACAAGGGAGATTTTAAAGCAACATCCAGATAATTCAAAGAGGTTTTCTATGTTGAATACATGGATATCACAAGAGAGACGAAAGGACTAGGAAGACTAGCGGTGATTGTAAAACATTAGAAAATGAGAGAAAACTACTGAGCGAACTGGATGTGTGAGATATAAAGGGACTTAACATGGCTTCATCATGGTTTGTGATAGGTTTATCATCATTATTATTTATTTAAAACATTAAATATGTATAGGCCATTCAGCGCTGCTATAAAAAAATTGAAAGCCCTATGTAAACTATTTGTAGAAATCTTTAATTCACTGTAGATGTGGAATATTCAAGAGTGACGAAAACCCGCAAATGTCATCCATATTTTTATTCATAGAAAAGCACAGAGAACATTGTTGCTAAGACATTTGTCCTTGCAGGAAAATTATTTTTCGTAATGGACCTGATAATCTGCAGGGGAAGAGTCCTGCTCCTGGAAAACAGTGGAATTATGTAAGACCACTGAGACACAGTCAGAGAAATAAAGCCCTGTTCAAAGGTAGGATACCAGAGTTAAACCAGGAAAGAGAAAGGTGAGTGAACTAATTATTAGTGAAATTGTGAGAAGTCATTGATACCTATACACACTAAATAATGATCCGTATATAGTCATGGATAAAATGAAAAGTACTACAATAAACTGCAAAATACAGAAGGGGATGGGACAGAGTGATAGTGGGAAAATGTCATGGAAAGGCGTGGCAACAGAGGTCCCAGAAGTAAGCGCTGTGATCTCTACTGTTCTTCACATACGGGAACGAAATTCTATATTAGACCTGTACGTAGCTGTTCACGGGTTTTAGAACTAACAAGAATAGAACTGTTGGTAACGGGGACAGATTATTGTAACAGACGAACAGACAAATGGACACCGCAGCTCAATGGCAGCAATGTAAATCTATGTCAGTTGTGGAAGATAAATTAGACCAAAGACGTAGTACAGACTGCGGATAATAAGAATGAACAAACTACAAACAAAGAGTAGGCCCTTGGGGTAAGAATAGAACAGAAAATATCGCCGGAGGCACGCATCAACTGAACAGCGTCAGCGGCTTATGTGTGCTTAGCAAATATGAGAACAGCATTCAGAAACCTTAGAAATAAAGTATATTGTTGTTAGATACGATATATATCGGACAAGTCATAAAGTATGTAGCACGAGCCTCAAGCCTGCACCTGATTAAGCACGTAAAGAAATTAGAGAAAATCCAGCGGTACAGAACAAAACTCGACCTGACGTCATTAGAGGACTTCATAGAACAGTGACAGAGTGTATGTTAAAATTGCGGTAGAACCACTGTGACATCAGAAAATACTTCAGCAACTTCGGGTGATCAGGGAGTGAAATAGCCTAGATACGACTGTGATAGAAGCAGATTTCTTAGAGAGTTTTAAACATACGCACAAGAAGGAAGCAAAAAAGAAGTGTAACAACACCTTTCCAGGAGCTGGGACTCGACTCTCGCAATCACATGTTGGTGCTTACAACTCTGAGAACCCTTACTCATATGAACATTGTACATACACATATGCTCACTATCAAAGAAAATATTCTTGCCTACCTATTTGTTCGGTTTTCAGTCAAGAAACTTGGAGTATTGCATATAAAGCTTCTAACAGCTCCTCCTTTCCCTCAGCTCCATTCACCTCAGCTCCCTTCCTCTTCCAAAGGCTCTTTGCCCGGAAATTTTTCCTCTGCAGATTAAATCAGCTTTTGAATTCAGTATTTGTCGACGAGTATTTCCATATATTTGTGTTAATATTATTAGTCTAGTTATGTTTTGCGTGAGTGCCTTAGATCGTTCAGGTCCAGTGGAAAGAAATATAATACACTAGTGGAGGAGGGAGTAATTTTCCAGGTGTCGAGGACGTAATGCGCTAGTGGTGGAAGAGGCAATGTACCAGTGATGAAGAAAATAATGTTCTGTTGCTGGGAGAAAAGAGTATACCAGTAGAGGGAGTAATAATGTACCAGTAGTCTACCTTGTGGTTGTTCCTGGGGTCAATGCGGCCCGGTCCTTGACCAGGCCTCCCGATGGATCAGAGGCTGATCAACCACGATGTTACTGCTGACAGCACGCAATCCAACGAACGAACAACAGCCCGGCTGATCGGGCATTGACTTTATGTAACTATCCAGTTTACTCTTGAAGACGGCCAAAGGTCTATTGGTAATTACCCTTAAGTATGATGAAAGGCTGTCGAACAGTCTTGGGCTCTCGACACTTACTGTGTTTTCTCTTAGTGTACTCATGGCACCCCCAGCTTTTCATTGAAGGTATGTTGCACCATTAAACTAGTCCTTTACCTTCGAAGGATTTTAAAGGTGTAGATAGGATATATATATTACCCGCCTGCCTTCTGGGAAGTTCAGGTGAAGGGTCTTCAAATGTTCCTGATAGATAAGGTACTTGACTGAACCAATAAGTGCAGTAAACGTTCTTTGTCCATTCTCTAGATCTGCAGTTTTATCTACCTTAAAAGACACTGTTAGTGTACAGCAGAATTCCTGTGTAAAGAGAACAAGTTACTTAAAGAGGATGATCACTGATATGGCTTCCATTGTGTTAAAAATTCTCATTATTCACCCTTTCATTTCTTCTTGTCGATGTTATAGTCACGGAGTTTTAATCCATGAAGGTGAGATCCTCTGGCAATATAACTCCCAAGCATTTCACATTAGTGTTTAGCTCTATTGTGTTTTTAGAGTATGTAGTATACTACGTTTTAGTTATTATTTCCTCAAGCGTTCCATAACGGAGTAATTGAAATTTGTCTTCATTAAACAGTATATTGTTTTCATATTGTTTAATTCCTAGCAGATATTAACTTGGTTTATATTTTCTAGGAGATTACCCGTGTACTCAAAGGATGACACACTATTGCAGATTCTAGTATCATGTGAAAAATGAAGCGTCAGAGAGGCGGAATTAACAAGTCAATGATAGGAAAACAAATCTTCATTAGCAAGAAAATTAGGCCTGACAACACTCTTCCTTTCCTTGATGTTCTGCTTTGCAAAGCTGACCACGAACTTAAGAACATAAGAACATAAGAAAGGAGGAACACTGCAGCAGGCCTGTTGGCCCATACTAGGCAGGTCCTTTACAATTCATCCCACTAACAGCATTTGACCAACCCAATTTTCAATGCCAAACTTCGTTTTAAAGTCTATCGAAAACCCACCAACCAAAACGATCTTCTCCACTTTTACTCTCACCACGACACCAAAACCAAACGTGGTGTAATTATAGGCTTCTTCCTACGTGCACTCAGAATCTGCAGCAATGAGTTTCTTGAAGAAGAATGCACGATGATTGAACAAGTATTTTCTAAACTCCACTATCCTCGTCACTTCATCAGAGACTGCAGACGACGGGCATTAAACATCTTCAACACACCCAGAGAAGACACTGCGGAGAAGAGATACATAGCCCTCCCCACCAACTCCATTGCCAAACACGTTTCCAACATCTTTTCCAATACCTCATTTCAAGTATCTACCTCCACAACCACGACCATCAAGGACATTACCAGTGATAGAAAGGACAAGCTTCCACCCTCTGCAGGGGTATACATAATCCCTTGTAATGACTGCAACAAGTTATACGTGGGCGAAACATCAAGGGACCTCCAAACACGTATTTCAGAACACCAATACGCAAGCAGGTCTGACGACACAAGGAATGCCTGCGTACAACATCGTAATTCACACAACCACTTGATAAACTACAGAAACTCAAGACTTATCGCCACAGAAGACAACACTCAATACCGAAGAATACTGGAATCATCACTTATTTCTATATCCGACAACTTCAACCAGAATAGTGGCTTCTATAACATAGCTGAACCACTTGCCAAGAAACTTCTTCATCGCTATCCCACATAAGAACACTGTAGAAGGTCTGCTCACAAACTTATCCAATCTCCTTTCCAAGCTACCCAAGATTTTAGACTCTATAACCCCACTCGGTACATCATCAGATGCAGCATTCTCCACCTGACCTCAGCATTCTGAACCTGACTGTAAATACTCGCATTCCTTCCACCCCAGGTAGTTCTGTTTGTGACTTGAAAAAGCCCACTGTGTGGGCGAAACGTAGTCAATAAAGGATCACATTATACTGCATATGTGTTTATATTTCCATGGTATCACAGTTGTTGATATAGCAAGAGCTGATACCACAATTGTTGATATAGCAAGAGTTGGTATCACAGTTGTTGATATATCAAGAGCTGATACCACAATTGTTGATATAGCAAGAGTTGGTATCACAGTTGTTGATATATCAAGAGCTGGTACCACAGTTATTGATATAGCAAGAGTTGGTACTAAAGTTATTTATGCAGCAAGCGCTGGTATCTCAGTTATTGATACAGCAGGAGCTTGTACTACAAATGTTCATACAACAAGAGCTGATGCCACAGATGTTCATACACCAAGAGCTGGTACCACAGTTATTGATACAGCAAAACCTGGCACCAAAGTTATTCATACAGCAAGAGCTGGTACCACAGTTAATCATTCAGCTGTTCTTGTGTGACGAGCCAAGCGCTTCAGCTGATTTTAAGAGCTGGGAGATGAGAGGCTGAAATGACCAATCAGGAGAGCGGGCCCAGTCAGCGGCTTCACATAACGACTCAATTTGCTTGAATCAGAATTGAGGAATGGAAGACAGATCTGTTTTATTGGTTCCGTAGGATGAGGGCTTCACACTGACTCAGAGGAACGAGCGGCCTAGAATTACTCAAGGGAATTGAGGGACCGTAGAGTGACTCAAGGGATGGACGCCCTAGTTTGACTAAAATAAAATAAATGTCTTTTTGCTTGTTTCACTGGGTATTTGAATATTTGTATATATATATATATATGAATGCTTGTGTCTGTTTTCCTGATTTTTTTGCAGTTATTTTGTTGTTTCCTTAGAGGCAAATACTGTACATCCCTATTTCAATAACAGTCCCAACACAATTATTATTCTTTGTATTATGAATCCTCCGAAAAGGACCTTCGAGGGGTTGCTTGATATTTTTTTTCTTCCAACTTTCGCTCGTAACTGAACCCATTCCCAGCATCTTGGAATAACTCGGATAATTTCCAAAATTCTCAGAGGTGTGGCCTAAACGTTAAAAAAAAAAAGTGCCTCCTAATTCGACGACGGTGGAAAGTAAAAACTCAAGTAGACAGATGTAGATCTGAATACATACACACACACACACATATATATATTTATATATTCTAGGTAGTAGGTTGGTAGACAGCAACCACCCAGGGAGGTACTACCGTTCTGCCAAGTGAGTGTAAAACTAAAGCCATGTAATTGTTTTACATGATGGTAGGATTGCTGGTGTCCATTTTTCTATGTCATCAACATGCAAGGTTTCAGGTACGTCTTGCTACTTCTACTTACACTTAGGTCACACAACACATACATGTACAAGCATGTATATACACACCCCTCTGGGTTTTCTTCTATTTTCTTACTAGTTCTTGTTCTTGTTTATTTCCTCTTATCTCCATGGGGAAGTGAAGCAGAATTCTTCCTCCGTAAGCTATGCGTGTTGTAAGAGGCGACTAAAATGAAGGGACCAAGGGGCTAGTAACCCCTTCTCCTGTATAAATAACTAAATTTAAAAAGACAGACTTTCGTTTTTCTTTTTGGGCCACCCTGCCTCGGTGGAATACGACCGGTTTGTTAAAAAAAAGAATATATATATATATATATATATATATATATATATATATATATATATATATATATATATATATATATATATATATATATATATAAAGAAAGATCGCAGTCTGCAGGATTCGAAACTGCTACTGAGGATGGTCAAGACTCTCAGGCAGCGCTGTAGTCCACTCGGCCACTCAGGAAGAGATTGAAATATCTTGAATCCATGCTTGAGGCTCACTGACGTGCCCGGGATGGGAAAGAAACATGGATTGTGAACCAGGCTGCCCAATCTATGTGGCATTTGTATGGCCGAGAGGACTAGAGCGCTGCCTGAGAGTCTTGACAATCCTCAGTAGCAGTTTCGAATCCTGCTGACTGCGATCTTTCTTTGTATATACCCGCTTGTTTCTGTTTGGTGCATTTATATATATATATATATATATATATATATATATATATATATATATATCTATATATCAAAATGAACGTTGCTATTTAAGCCAAGATCGCAAGTTCTGCCTATTCGTATAAATATATATATATATATATATATATATATATATATATATATATGTCATGCCGAATATGTAAAACTGGTCAATTAGCAAGAACTCATTTAAAATTAAGTCCTTTCGAAAATTTTCTCTTATACGTTTAAAGATATATTTTTTTCATTAATGTTGATGTAAAAAATTTTAATTTTGCACCAAAAGGAACTTACAAAACTTACCTAACCTTATTATAACAAGAACAATTTATTTTAGCCTAACCCAACTAAATATATTTTAGATTTGTTTACAATAATTTAATATTAAACAAACACAGTGAAATATATTTTTTTTCGTTAGGTTCAGAATGATTTTGGCTAAATTATTGCATACACACATTTTCACTTGTCCTATATGGCAAAATGAACGTTGCTATTTAAGCCATATATATATATATATATATATATATATATATATATATATATATATATATATATATATATATCAAATTGCCCCCACAGAATCACCATCTGTCCTTGGAAGAATGACAAGTTCTTAGAATGGGACTATACCTGTGTGTCCACACTGGCTGACACCTATATCCATCACAATGTCGGGCGACTGGGATTAGCTCCTGACCACAGGGAGGAGTACAAGATCAGCAAGTACAGGGACATAAGCCAACAGTATCAATTTGTCCCAGTGGGATCAGAGACCTTGGGATCATGGGGGAAAAAAATGCCACACGTTTCCTTAAAGAACTGGGTTCCAGACTCATCGACACCACAGGGACCCAAGGGCAGCCACTTTCATGTTCCAGCACCTCAGCGTGGCCATCCAGAGTGAAAATGCTTGCTGCATGCTTGGCTCGCGTCCGGCTTCGGAGGAGCTGGAGGAAATTCATATTCTGTAGTATGTTGTACCACTGTATTCATGTCTGTGTTTTCTGCAAATGTATTCTGTCTATTAATAAATTTTCGGATTAAATATAAAATATAGGGAGTGGTAAGAGAAGTAAATATTCAAACAGCTCCGGGGAGATCCCTGAGTCTTTCCTGAGGTACGTTTATTGTCTTCTCCGAGGATGAGGGTCCCTAGTCCAGTTATAGAGGTGGTACCTCCCTATATAATATATATATATATATATATATATATATATATATATATATATATATATATATATATATATTATATATATATATATACACACACATATATATATATATATATATATATATATATATATATATATATATACATATATATATATATGTATGTATATATATATATATATATATATATATATATATATATATATATATATATATATATATATATATATATATATATATAAGTATGTATATATATATATATTTATATATATATATATATATATATATATATATATATATATATATATATATATATATATATATATATATATATATATATATATATATATATATATATATATATATATATATATCCTGCCGGATAGGCAGAACTTGCGATCTTGGCTTAAATAGCAACGCTCATCTTGCCATATAGGACAAGTGAAAATTTGTGTATCCAATAATTTCGCCAAAATCATTCTGAATCTAATAAAAAAAAATATTTCATTGTGTTTGTTTAGTATTAAATTATTGTAAACAAATCTAAAATATATTTAGTTGGGTTAGGCTAAAATAAATTGCGCTTGTTATAATAAGGTTAGGTAAGTTTTCTAAGATTCTTTTGGAGCAAAATTTAAAATTTTTACATTAACATTAATGAAAAAATATATCTTTAAACGTATAAGAGAAAATTTTAGAAAGAACTTAATTTTAAATGAGTTCTTGCTAATTGACCAGTTTTACATATTCGGCACGACATATATATATATATATATAGTATATATATGTATGTATATATATATATATATATATGTATATATATATATATATATATATATATATATATATATATATATATATATATATACATATATATATATATATATATATATATATATATATATATATATATATATATATATATATATATATATATATATATTGTGTGTGTGTATATGTGTGTGCACACGTACCTATACTCATATATACATATGTATAAGTATACATCTACAAACGTATACTTATGAAGAATTTACACATGCAAGTACACAAGTAAACATATGCGTACATGTGCACGCATATTAAACCACACATATATTAAAGCACACATACAGAAATTAATTAGCGCAAACATACCCATACATTTATTTATATTCTGCTGCACTGAAACTTTATGACCAGCTAAATACTGTGTTCAGGTTTAATCTTAATGAAGGGAGGGTTTTACAATGTTTTCAGTGAGCATTACCGTCAAGGAACAACCAATATGGAGTGTCTTGTTTTAAAACTTTCCTTCTCAATAAACCTCATCCTGTATCCCTATCTTAATATATTTCTGCTGCATCTTTCATGTTTTAATAAACTTGTGCCTAATCACCGTCAATTTTAATGCTTTCTTAACAATTATGATTCAAATAATGTCAGCGTGAACACACTTCTTAAATGAAAAATTCTCAGTAATTATATCAAAAAGGTTCAAGAATGCAAGAAACTCGAATGAGCATGGCAGAAGAGATTAAGCCAATTAACCGCACAAAGCTTTAAGTCCCAGAATTTAATGGAGGATTGACTGCCTAATTGGTCTACTTGTTATCAACTAATATTTTCGGAAACGAGGGAGATTTTTCCATTCAATAGTCAAGATGCTGTTGACTATAATTAATGAATTTTCCACAGTGCTGATACTGATATCACGAATGTAGTATCTGGAGTTTTATTTCATAGCAGGATACTTCGGAGAAATTAAAAAAGACCTTTAGTAACCATCGATCGAAAATTAAGTAAACATCACATCCAGAAATGTTGCAAATGAAAGGGCTGCTCGATTTATGGTTCGACTGGTAAAGCTAGTTCAATAGCAGAGTTGTTTACCTCATTTATCTTGAATGATAGAACCGGGTCTAATATAAAAGTCACTTCCAGTCCTGTAACTCCCTGCCTCACGAGTACTTTTTTCTGCCAATAAAATATACATACATACATATATACATATATATATATATATATATATATATATATATCTATATATATATATATATATATATACATATATATATATATATCGTGCCGAACTTGCGATTGTGGCTAAACGGCAGCGCTCTTCTTGCCGAATAAGGCAAGCGAAAATTTGTGGATGCAATAATTTTGCAAAAATCATTCTGAACCTAACGAAAAAAATATTTAATTATGTTTTATTATTAAATTATTGTAAACTTATCAAAAGTTTATGTAGTAGGATTAGGCTAAATTAAATTACACTTGTTATAATAAGGTTAGGTAAGTTTTCTAAGGTTTTTTTGGTACAAAATTATTAATTTTTACATTAACATAAATGTAAAAAATGTATCTTTAAATGTATAGGAGAAATTTTTAGAAATGACTTTATTTTAAATGAGTTCTTGCTAATTGACCAGTTATCAGCAACCAGGCTGCTGGAACCCAGGTGATCAAGAAGTGATAACGTGACGTTGACAAGTTCTCTCCTAAAGACTGTTAAGGGTCTGTTGATAATTTCCCTTATATATGAAAAGAGGGCGCTGAAAAAAGAATTGTTGCTTTTAGGTACAATGATTTCTCATAATGTACTTACTGGGCCCCTGCATTCATTGGGAGGACTTAACTTCGTTTACCAAGCCTCTCGCTCTTGTGAAGGGTTATTTCAGCATGCAGATTTGGAAATAGTCCATCTAGTATTTTTTAGGTGTAAGTTAAGATATACATTGCTCGCCAGCGCGTTTCCTATAATTTAGGCATTTGATTTGATGCGGTCAGTGAAAACTCTCGGTACATTAACCAGATCTGCAGATTCGTATACCTTAATTTATTTGAAGATTCTAGATGTTCAGCCAATAAATTACCGTGCAGTTATTATAACATTACTGCATCCTATCAATAATAGCACTTCTGCCATAGTTCCCTGAGACAGTATAACAACCTAAGTGACATGTCAAGATATCTTGTTAATGGAAATAAGATATCAGATATATTATGCAAATTTCCTAAATCTGCTTGTAACAAATAAGTGAACTGAAGATATAAATCCAGATATACTCTTTTTAACCCTTTTGGGGACTAGTTTCTAGGCTTTTTGTGTATCCATATGTTATTGCGCTACTGTCCACAGGATGTATTTGGGATACAAAATAAACTAGCCAATTCAGTGGCAAAAATCTAAATTTTTTTGAATCTCTTCATTCATCTGCTCTGTCGAATGTCGGAATCACAAACAGCCTGCCTGCTCACAGACCGTATCATGCTTAGAAATCTAAGAATCGAATCTGCTTCATTAGTTGCATTGAATAATACTCACGGATTTAGCGATTCATATAAATATTCACAAATAATAAATCTACGTAGTAATCAGGCTGCATTTTGCATTTTTTCACTTATCCATAATAAAAAGTCTAAATTTATTCAACGATCATCTCGTTCTATTTAATGACCACTGGAAAGTTTAGTGATTATATATTTTCATGAGAAAGAGAATAAGTTTATGGCGATAGTTATCGGATTTACTTAAATTTTTACTGAACTAATACCCTATTACCAATTTTTTAACATAAATATGAAATATATTGCAATAAATGTTATTTTAATAGTAAATACCATTTTTAAGGCATGATATTTATATGTAATATGCAGACATAATATATAGCACTGCCATTAATTACTGTGCTACTATGAAAATCCAGACATTAGCTAAACAGAGCTACGAGCCATTTACTAAAATCATTTTCATGAACTTTTGTTAAAAACATATTACAGTTTATTGCATTTTAAGGTTTTCATACACATACAAGAGTACATTGATTTATAAAATGAAAAAAAATTCAATGAAAAAATACATTGTTTCTTCTGGGAGCAAGATTGTAAATGGCGATTACTTCACTTTGAAACGTTTGAAACACTTTGAGGAGTTCTGTGGATTTTTTCATTACTACTGAGCCAGGCAACTATTGTTTACTGAGCTTTGCATGCCAAGCCAGCTGTAAACATTTCTTAGGAAATGCTTGCAAATCTGTCCTTAGTGATCAAATTATGGACAAATTTTTGAATCAGTTAGATACTATATCTCACAGATTTCTCATTTTCAGTGGTATCATGTAACATTATGTATAATATATAATAGGCATAATACGGTGCTATGATATATTACTGCAACTACTCCAGTGTCTATTTACGCAAGAACAAGTATGAAGTCAGGTTACGCTGCGACAATGTGTGTTTATTCAAGGTCGGTTACTGTAACAAATATGGTGCAGATCACATATCAACACCTTCTGTTCCGAAACGTGTCACCTACAAGGCAGGTTTCATCAGTGAAAAAGAGGAAGAAAATGAGACAATGGAAGCTTTCTGCATTGTTCTTCAATTCTTATGTTCTTACATCTGTGATTAGGCTCCGCTTCCCGTGTCGTCATCTTTATTATCTGTACCTCACCTCTGTCACTATAAAATGCTTTTTTCTCATGCTTCAGCTGCACGGGGTTCAAGACTATGAGGCTGAACACATCTCAACGCTGAGGGATTGACCGTTTCAAACTACTATTTCAACTCTGATTGACTGATCACATCATACTGACCTCTTCACTACTTCTTCTGTCCCCACATTCGCTACTTACGTATTCGACTGATGAAGCCTACTGTTCAAGCGAAACGTTTCGAAATACAATTTGTCAGTTTTTGTATACCATTATTACTTACACATTGCTCGTAACATTAACAGTTACGAAGCATGTAGCGTACGGTAATGTAGGATCAGTTTGAGTTATTTCATCACCTGTAGAGCACATTTACGTTATATTATCACTTGTAGTGTCTTATAACTATTTCAATAGCCAGTCAACTTTCGAGTAATATTCTCTAACAAAAAATTATAATGCTGAGAAAACATTACTACGATAATTTTATCGTTTAGCTCGTTAATATTGTATTTCCAGATGTATACCTCCATTGTATTAATGAGAAAAAACATATGGGATACATGGCAAAAAATAAAAAAAGATTTAAACAAATATTTAACTTTTATTACATCTTTTTAATTAGGTTTGATACAACGAACCGAGTGCTTATTAACAGAAGGCACTCTAGATCTCGAGTTCATCTTATTTAATTAAGAAAAGCTCGAATGTTTCCTAATTAAAAACACAAAGGGCACTTTCAAATCATAAGTGTGTCTATATTTTTATTAAAATTTAATAAAATGCACATAGAAACTTTATATGTTACCGTTATCAGTTAAAAAATGCAGAATGTGAGTTGTGGTTAAGTGTTTCTATGTTCGTTAGAAAATCTATGGAAGAAAATACTTGTGACTATATTATCTTTCTCTAATAGAGAAAATAAAGATGAAGCAAAATATGAAGACAATGATGGACAGGAAGCAATAGACGAAGAGAGCGAAGTAAAACAGAAAAATAAATGGAGAGAGTGAAGGAGAAGAGGCAATAGACGGAGAAAGAGAAGGCAAGGAGGCAAAAGATGGAAAAAGTGAAGGTGAGGGGAAAAGATTTCTCTCTCCAGACCCCCGCCTCACCTTTGCCCTGAGCTTAAGTCATGGGATGTGAGTAATAAAAGGGGTGAAGCCCTAGTACCAGAAGACTGTCAAAAGGAAAAAATTTGTCATGGTAAAATCGTTAAGGTAACGTCACTTGTATGGTAACGTAGATACTATGGTAACGTCGTTTGTATAGTTACGTAGTTGTTATAGTAACGTAGAAAGTGTAGTAACTTCGTTACAGTAACTTCTTATTTATGGTAACGTCAGACTTGTTAATGTCATTGTTAAGATAACGACTATGTTATAGTAACTTCCTTGTCATGTTAACGTCGTTTTCATGGTTATGCCGTTGTCACTGTAATATCGTTGCCATGGAAATAAAATGGTGAACGGTTTTATGCAGCCTTAAATTAACTAACCACAACGTCGCATTTTTTCTAATAAATCCTGTTTCATCAATAAGCACATGAAAATAAAAATCTGCTTACTGAATCATGCTAATAAGATACATTAGATTTTAGATTTTTCCTAATAAGCGGATACTTTATTGTGAGCACGATATCCATCCTGTATAGTGTAGCGCAAGAACAAATTAATACATAAAAGGCCTAGGAACAAGTTCCCAAGAGAGTTAAGAGTTCATTTGGATTGAAATCCACAACTGTCTTGTCTGCTGCAAGCAAATTTAGGATGTTTGATTAATATGTCTGCTTTCTTATTTTCATTAATAAAATATTTTTACATATTAAATAGGTCATTATAATGTTTGTCTCTATATTCCCTTATAAATCGACAATTAAAAATACAGTGTTCTAGAAAGCAACCATCAGATTAGCTGCATACTTTGCGTTCAGTTTGATCAATGCGTCAGCCAAATTGCTGTAGGTAATTGTGACCAAGCAGAAGCCTGGCTACTGTAACATAATTCTGTTCACATTATGAGTTACTTTACATACTTACCTACGCTCAACTTACCGTAGTGAATAATGGGAAACATCAATCTAAACCAGTTTTCTGACAGTATGAGTTCGTCGGCTAGAAACATGCTGGAGATCTTTTCCATTCAAACAAGATGCAAAGATTGTAGATGGATGGTTCAGAGAACCGACATGTTGTTGAATTAGACACATGTGCAACTCTTGGGTATCTTTATTGAGGAAATGTTTCGCCACACAGTGGCTTCATCAGTCCATACGAAGGAGAAACTGGAAGAACAAGAGGAGAATGAGGTAATCAGTCCCTCAGCCTTGAGTCGATGTGGTCAGTCCATCAATCTTGAATAGAATATGGCATATGAGCGGAGAAGCAGCTTATAAACCGTAGACAGGTGAGGGGCAGCAGTCGTAGGTGGTGTCACATTTGTCCAATGTGGAAGTAGGTCGTGCCCAAGGGTTAGGCAAGTGAAGAATTCCCAAGTATTAAGATCCCAAGAAGTTGCAGTGTCTGACAGGATTGTAGATGGATGGTTCAGAGAACCGACATGATGTTGAATTAGACACATGTGCAACTCTTGGGTATCTTTATTGAGGAAACGTTTCGCCACACAGTGGCTTCATCAGTCCATACAAAGGAGAAACTTGAAGAACAAGAGGAGAATGAGGTAATCAGTCCCTCAGCCTTGAGTCGATGTGGTCAGTCCATCAATCTTGAATAGAATAAGGCATATGAGCAACACATGGCCTCTTGGTACAGAAAACACCTTGGACAACCCTTTCAAGTGAGAACTGTTGGATCTGAGAGGGACCTGACCTCTCAGTGGCTACATTCTCACTACTACTACTACTCTGCACCTCTCCTTCCGACAGTATTTAAGTCTCCGCACTGTCCCTTGATCTTCAAATAGTTCTTGACTATGGAACTGAACTTCTCCAGGCCGAGGGACTGACAACCTCAAATTCTACGACTTCAAGGGTGGTGGACTGATTACATCGCCTTCACATCTCTACTGTTCCTGCCTACTTTCTGTATTCGACTGAAGAAGCCTACTGTGTAGGCGAAACGTTTCGGAATAAAGTTGCCTAACTGTTGCCTATGTGTCTTACCTACCAACCTGTCGGTATTGTATACCATTTTGATGTTCATACCCAAGAGTTGCACATGTGTCTAATTCAACAAGATGCAAGGATAAAATGGAACCATGATCCCTTTAAAGGTGGAGACAAAGAATTACAAAATTCCTCCAAAGATTCAGCCTTTCCTAAGAAAGAAAAGAAAACCGACTAGGGAAATAAATAAACTTCAAGGAAAAAGACTAAATGCCTTATATAGTACGACAACAAACAGTAACTACACTCTCACTGCATCCTTCTCCAGAACATGGCTTCATCTGTGATCATTAATCCTTAAGCTGAATCGCGTTTGGAGTATGTTAGTACCGCATAAAGACATCAACGAAATAAAGTCAGCTGACCAAATGAAATCGCCCACCCACAAATAGTTCCAACTTCATCCTGTTTCCTATCTGTATATCTCTTAATAAAATAGGCTTTTAAATGAGCTGATGTAAGTAACAGCTCTTAGCTTGTAAATAAAGTGAGGAACCCTAAACATAACCTTGTAAAATCCAATGTGAAAGAGATAAATAGCTAGAGAGAGAGAGAAAGAGCTCGTGACAGGTGCTAACATATATAATGTTGGAAAATGAGACGAGGTTACTTGACTCCCACACGTGCTAGAGATCATTAACGTGCCTTCTACTGCCACTTTCCCCTCGCTTGTTGCCACCTGTTCCCGTATGTCTGCCCTTTCCTCACCACCCCCCCAGTCCTCCTCCTCCTCCTCCTCCTCCTCCTCACCCTTTCTAAATAATTCTACGCACTATTATTTTCTTTTTTTCCTAGCTCATTTCTAGCCTTATCAAGACTCTCTTATCTCTTGCTATGAAACCTTTTACCTCTCACCTCATCCACTCATTCATATCCCCTTACCACCATCCCACACCATCACCTCCCCTCTATCACCACTCCTTACTCATTACCCCCCTTACCTCACAATCATAACACTCATCACCACGCCATCACACCCACTCCTTCACTTTCACCCATTTACCCTCACCCATCTCACAATCACTCCTTCACAATTATTCCCTCACCACCACCCCGCATTTCTCACCCCTCACTACCACCCGTCACCACCACTCCTGATCCCCTCACCTCTCACCCCTGGCAATAATAATGTTGGAATGCTGGTCTTGTGGCTGTGGGCTGTGTGGTGCTCTCAACCGAAACGCCTGGCTTGGTAATCTTCCTTTTGATCCTCCTCACACACCTCCCCCTCCCTTGAATTTCTGATACTCCTCTTCCTCCTCCTTCATACTCCAAATTTTCCTTTTTCTCCCTCAGTCTCTTGGTTCTCCTCTTTATCTCCTCCTCGGAATGCCCATCACCACACGCCAGCACCACTGCAGATATACAGCAAACTCCCTAAGTTCCTCACATTGCAAGATCCTCTTATAACACAGCCTATATAACTGAAACAGCATTCTCATGGGAAGAGGAAAGTGCATGAGAACCATGGCTGTCTTGAAGGTTGAAGCATTCTCACTTCCTTTTCTGTGACCTCAGCTGACGAAACATTTGTAAAGATGGCAAACCTCCTAAAAGAGTCTTCTTTCCGCTCTCCGGCCTTCGCTTCCAAATACCAAGGACTGGCAGAGGTCTTCACAATACAAGCTAAATCAGTAACAATGACCCACCCATTCTGGTCATCCCCACTCAAGGATGGAGCACTGTACCAGACCCAGCAGCACAAGCTAGTCAGGTCCAACTCACACCCACCCACACCCACTCATGTATTTATCTATCCTATTTTTAAAACTACACAACGTTTTAACCTCAATAACTGTACTCGGGAGCTTGTTCCACTCATCCACAACTCTATTGCCAAACCAGTGCTTTCCTATATCCTTCCTGAATCTGAATTTTTCCAACGTGAAACCATTGCTGCGAGTCCTGTTTTGGCTGGAAATTTTCAGCACATTATTTACATCCCCTTTATTTATTCCTGTTTTCCATTTATACACCTCGATCATATCCCCCCTAATTCTACGCCTTTCGAGAGAGTGCAGATTCAGGGCCTTCAGTCTATCCTCATAGGGAAGATTTCTGATACATGGGATCATCTTTGTCATCCTCCTTTGTACGTTTTCCAGATCATTTATATCCATTCTGTAATACGGTGACCAGAATGTAATGCTAAAATTACATTCTTCGTCGAAGCAAAAAGGCCTGATTATAACATCCATCACAATGAAAAGAAGTGTGTGCATAAGCGAACGTGTATCAAACATGCCGCAGAACCTTTTTTATAGGTTAAGAAAACACCGCTCATAAAATTAGCCCAATAGGCACCAATGTTTCGTCCATGGGGTCATGATCATAGTTAAGAAATTAGCTACAATTCACGCGACTGAAATAACCAATGAACATGAACTTGCCAAATTCCTTAGCGACACAGGCATGCCTGAGTCTGAATAAGTCACAGTACTTACCCACTAAAGTCCAAGTACAGTGCTTTGTTGCCATACACTGTTTGCAATTAATACTGTAAATCCTACCCTAGTTTTTTTTTTTTCATTTTTAACTGTAACTATTTTTATAATTTTTTAAACTATTATATTGCTGTACTGTTATATTTTAATATTTTAATTTCATTATTTTACACTTTTTTATTTTTTTTTATTAACACATTGGCCGTCTCCCACCAAGGCAGGTTGACCAGAAAAAAAAGAAAAAACTTTCATTATCATTCACTCCATCACCATCCTGCCAGAGGCTTGCTTACACTACTGTTATAAAACTGTAACATTAACACGGCTCCTTCAGAGTGCAGGCACTGTGTTTCCTATCTCCAGAATTCAGGTCCGGCTGGCTGGACTTGAAGCAGTACCCCAGTAAATTCTTTATTGAATTTGTTTTCTACTCAGTTTTTATTTGCCAAAATTCCAATTGCTTTATTAACTAAATGCTATTTACATATTCAAATTCCCAAATCACAATGTTTCTGTCCCCGATTGTTCTTCATAATTAACTTAAAAATTCAAACCCTCTCTGTTATTCCTTTTAGCAATTACTTTTAATTAATATACATGATTATCAAAAACTATTAATTTGTATAATAATATTTTTGAAATTTTTATTCTCGTTGTAATTTCATAAATAATTGTCTATTTACATATTCACATTAAGAAAACACAAATTATCTGTGTAAAGTGCATTTCATAATTAGTGTTAAAAAATAATAATTAAGTGCTAATAAATAACAATTTAGTGCTAAAAATCATAATTAGTGCTAAAAATTATAATTAATGCTAAGAATAATTATTTCTTATAAAAATGGAAAATGGAGAAAAAATAAAACACTTACAAAGAAAAAGATTTTTTTTATTAATTTCAAATGAATATTTAAAGACAATTATGAATAGTGAATATAATTTATATTTACTATTCATAATTGTCTTTAAATATTCATTTGAAATTAATACAAAATTTCTTTTTCTTTGTGTTTTATTTTTTCTCCAATTTCCAATTCCAATGATTTTGAAATACCATAGAATGCTTGCATTTACTAGCTTATTTTCAGTATCAGTCTACCTCATAAGTGCAGTTATCACTTGGTTTTACTATTTGTAATATTGTATAGCTTATATTATGTTGTCCCTTTCTCAGAAATAACAAAAAGGCCCAATACCGTGACTGGAACAATACACAAATAACCCGCACATAAAAGAGAGAAGCTTACGACGACGTTTCGGTCCGACTTGGACCTTTCTCAGAAATTTGTACTATCTTAGATTACTTGCAATTACTAATTTAATATTAGTAACAGTCTACCTCATAAGTGCAGATTACAACTTTATATGGTATAATAAATTGCTCCATTGCACTTAGTTTCTTCTGTATTTCTTGTAGCACATATAATTGCATAAATTTGCAGAAAAGAACATTAGCGCCCCATTAGCAATAATAGCTGCTTACAACTCCTATCCAGATCCTGATGTTCTCAACAACACAGTGAATAAGGATCTCATTAAGATTCCTATCTGGACTGCAACATTCTGCATGTTGTTTGAAAATAAATCTAAAAATACCCATTTCACCCTAAAAATATATAATTCACTCATCCTGAAATTCAATATTGACTTCCAAGACATATCAAAGAAAATTTCTAAAACTGTAGACTTTGTCATAAAAATACGCTACTGTGCTACTCTAATCCAGGGGTGGGCAAACTTTTCAGTGCAGGCGCCACATTCAGAAATTCACGGGTAACGTGTTAATGTTCCACAATATTATTTATCGTTGCGTGGTAACTTTTTATTTTTCAAACTTACTAACATTTTGTCCCCAAAAAACGTGAGTATATGACATGATCTTGGCGGGCCAAATGAAAATCTTTGGTGGGCCGCAAGCGGCCCGCGGGCCGTAGTTTGCCCACCGTTGCTCTAATCTAACCTTACTTTAACGTATTTGTGCTTGAAGAGCCACTACAGGAAATCACCTGAAACCCACTGATATCCAAAAGAAATTAGCTGTTAAAATAATCAACTATTCATGTTACAGGCAGCACACAACCCTACTATACATAAACCTCAACATAGTGAAGATACAACTCATCTATACTATATATGTATATGTATAAAGAAAATGCGCTACTGTTCATTTTACAAGTACTAGACACTCTGAACGAACCTCAACCGAACTCTCCGATTCAGACTATACAGGTACTCCCTCAGGTTTTGAGCTCTCTTTACAGAAGATGAAAAATAGCTTTCCTACAGTCATCTGCTTCAAAAATATAGTTAGAAAGTACTTCCTAAATCTGTCTTAAATCTTGCTCACACAAATTATGCTTAAGCCTGATACATCAATAGCAACTCTTTTGATCAAAATCATATTAGCATTAATCTGCTTCATCATATGTAGTAATTATATATGTCTGCTACCTTAGTATTCCTCGATACAAGTGTTTTGCCAAATTGTTACTCAGAATCTCAAATATAATTCATATAAGAAATCGTCACAGTGCTTAAATATCAAGTAGTTTGCCTCATTATCTGGTAGTTATGAGGTAATTTTAAGGCTGCCTATAATGTTCGGCATAACAAGAATAGAATGTTAATAAACTAGTTTATTCATATTACAAAATACTTTAATGTCAATAGCATACTATACTCTGTTTTACGGAAATAATGTTGTTTATTGCCTTGTGCTCCTGATTTCCCTCCCCGTCTTTTCTCTATGCTTCCGATCTCCCTTCACTTTCCGCAATGCACCTGATACTCCTCCCTGATCTTCCTTATGCTCCAGATGCTCCCTTTTCCCCCTTTCCAATAAGAAAAAAATCTTTCTTTCACTTGTTATTGGCATTAACGGCATTATTTATTCTCAGGTATGTCGATGAAGACATTTTGCAGAATATGTTTCCATCAGGATTATGTTTTTCTTAGGGTTGATTTTTTTCAAATTATGGCTTGATAAGCTCTGCACGAAGCGAAACGAAGTCACAGTGTAAAGCTCATGTTGCACATTGCAGGTGAAATCGCAGATCTAGAGAGTGTACAGAGATCCTTTACTGCACGTATAAGTTCTGTCAAGCACCTTAACTACGGGGAACGCTTGGAAGCACTTGACTTGTACTCGTTGGAACGCAGGAGGGAGAGATATATCATAATCTACACTTGGAAAATCTTGGAAGGAATGGTTCCAAATCTGCACACAGAAATCACTCCCTACGAAAGTAAAAGACTGGGCAGGCGATGCAAAATGCCGCCAATAAAAAGTAGGGGCGCCATTGGTACACTAAGAGAAAACACCATAAGTGTCCGGGGCCCAAGACTGTTCAACAGCCTCCCATCAAGCATTAGGGGAATTACCAATAAACCCCTGGCTGCCTTCAAGAGAGAGCTGGACAGATACCTAAAGTCAGTGGCGGATCAGCCGGGCTGTGGCTCGTACGTCGGACTGCGTGCGGCCAGCAGTAACAGCCTAGTTGATCAGGCCCTGATCCATCGGGAGGCCTGGTCATGGACCGGGCCGCGGGGGCGTTGATCCCCGGAATAACCTCCAGGTAACCTCCAGGATACAAATTTTCATTCGCTAGTTGTGTCATCTGACCAGCTTGAATAGATGAACAAACGTGTAAACTTTTTTTTTTAAAGAGAAAGAGAGAGAGAATTTTCAGTGACTTTTTTTCTTTTTTTGGCGAGGGAAAATCACCTGATACGAGTCACTCATAATTTATACCAATGTAGAAGCAACGCAGGCGCTTGCTCAAACCTCCTTAAAGACAATGGACTATAATAAGAGACTGCAAGAGTCGAGTTTCTTTCACCCTGTTAGTTAATGGTGGACAGAGTTTCCTCCACTCCTTGCGCTGAATGACCCTATTCAAGTTTAATTCTGCGCAGCAATAAATAAAAAAAGAGAAGATCGTAGCTTCGCGTCTTAATATGAAACAAACGAGATGCGCGAGAAGGAGAGTTGAGTAAACAGCAGAAGTTTAAAGTAACGTTTGGTAGGAGTAAAAAATCTCCTTGCAGAGCGGCAGTCAAATAGAGACGGTCTAAAAAAAGTCAGTTTTAAACTAAAAGCTTCAGCGAGTCGAGTTAACAAAAAAAAAAAAAAAAAAAAAAAAAAAAAAAAAAAAAAAAAAAACAAAAAAAAAAAAAAAAAGGCCTCTCGAGTTTTTAACTATCTTGCGAGGGAAAGGAAAGCAACGTTAGGTAACAGAGGGATTAAAACCAAACGGCCCTGCATGGGAAGTTGAGTCCAAACGAAACGTTCCAATGAGGGAAGTTGACACAAAAGGTTACTGTGAAGCACGCTAAAACAAAACGTTTCAGTGAGGGACTTTGATAATAAATGTAATGGAGAGAGGAAAGTGATAATGAACTTTCTCAGGAGGGAGGTTGATACCAAACGTCCATTTATTAAGCAAATATTTATTTGTCCGATGACACGCATTTAAGAGATTTCCTGAAGTTGTGAATTGCCAAAATGAGAGAGGAAAGACCTTTCACCAGGTTATGAAACATCCCAGGCGCTGTCTGAAGTACATGGGGTTAGCGCTTCCCTAAGAATGTAAGAATAATAAAGGTTCATATAGATAATACATGAACAACTATAACAAGAACATACCTTGGAATAATCAAATTAATTAAGATTTTTTAAATACCATCAACGTACTTGGGTTGACAAATATGTGTATAATCGAATAAGATAATGCCAACTCAAAGTTAAACAGAAACAAGCCTGTAAGTGGAAATCCTTTTCTTTAAACAAATAAATAAACTTTGGTCCATTGAGTGGAAAAAGATAGTGAATAAACCGAAAAAATAATGTTTTTCTCTGTTCAAATAACTAACGGTAAAGCTAATTATTTATGTGAGTAAACAGACATGATAAATTTACGTAAATTTAAGCAAATTTACATTAGGTTCCTGTTTTAGTTTCAGTGCCAAAAATTGGTAATAACCAAAATTTACATATCTATGTTTTGCCACTAAGGGATATGGGTAAAACAAACTGTAATGTGATCTAAACTGAAAATAAATATTTATCAAAGAAAACTAAAGGCTCAAAGTTCTACCTCTTACAGACAAGGATATACATATATACTGAGAAAAGTGCATTTCTTAGTTAATATACTCTGTTGGTGTACAGGTTACATGCAGCATTAATGGCCCTCATGTATTCAATAATCTTTAAAACCAATGAACTAATGTCTTTGTCTAGGCGTCTTCTAGCATTAGTCTGCTTACCGCAACTATTCCACAAAACCAACCAACTTACCTTGTGTTGATACTTATTGATCCTGAAATATTGACGTATGACGATATGCCTCGTAAGGAAGAGCGGACTAAAAATGGTGTATTAGTGTAGAAAATTATCTTTTGCGTGCAACATGCTCACTTTAAGATAAAAGTTTAAAACACATCAATCACACAGTAGAGGATAGGAAAATTTTCACGGTAATATTACCTGAAACATTCATATTTTTTTTTATTATCAATATCGCCAAAATCTATACACTGTACCTTCATGGTCCATCAACATAGAATAGACCTAATGGATTAATCTGCACTCGTAAATTATTCGGATACTTTGTACACATCCGAAGATTAGAGTTATGGATGTAAGATCGTTATCGAGTAATCACATGATATTTTCACGACATGACCGGCGAAGGGTCGTCACATATCTATGATCACCACTGGTTGACGATCAATACGTTTCTGAAGTCACCCTCAGTAAGGTTGTCTATTTTATTAATGATGGTGAAAACTGTTTGATCCAAGGACACAAATGTAGCCTCATCTTCCTCAGATTATACCAGATTATCCCTCATTTTTGAGTGTCTTAATAGTTAATTACTATTTCAGCGCTTTGTCGTGATTATATTATCACATAACCTTGGCATGGAATACCTACTTAATACTGAATCTCACCTGAAGAACCCGGTCCGAAAGTAAAGACTACAGAGACTGGAAATTGAAAAATCTCTGGCATAATTTAAGTTGACTCGTCTAACTTTTCCTGAGTTTCTTTGGGAAGTGTGGAACACAGCTTAACTCTCCAAGAAAGTGAAAATACATTCCGTATATATTTTTGGTTTCCTACAATATATTTCTATTTCCAAACTCATACATGGTCTTGCCTCACGTGGGTCATTAAGCTTCCTAAAAATTTTGCTTTTATTTTTAGTGTTCATCTCATGTTATCTATTGTTCTATGTTAACAGCTTCCATTACCGATAATTATTCAATATTCCTTATACTCTATATATAAAGTACGTATATCGTTCTTTTTTTTCAGTACATCTACCCTATTCTTTATTCTTCCTCCTGGCCGCTCAACATGGTTGAATGGCTATACACGCTCGAGTGATCCAAGGCGCCTCGTGATCACTTCTCAAGTGAATATATTTATCCTTCCTCAAACTAAAAACACCCACCGTCAGATCTGTCTAAAGTAGCTGAGAGTATATTGTCCTTGGTCATTAAGAGTTTATTGCTCACCATGGAGTATAATAATAATATTCTATGTTGCCATTATCTCTACCACTTCCTCCATTAATGGGGGATACTTATGAATTGCTTTATCTCTGAGATACTGACTCCACCCTCTTCTTCCTACATCAAACCAAAGAACCACCATTCTCAGACACTTCTTGACCCTTACTGGTCAAGTATACGTGAAAAAATATAGCCTAAGCAAAGTTTTCTGCATGTATGAGTGAAAGCACATCTTGGTTACTGTGTTAATCTTCACAGTCAGGTTCTGGCAATGCAGAGTTTTACCGTCTAAAACAGTTGGGTAAAGTGCGCTTTCCAGAGGATAGAAGAATTCCATTATTGGTACTTAGCTTTTTCTGCTGGCTCTGTCAGAACCTTTCGACTGCTCCTGTTTGCTCCCTTTTCAATCTCCTCTACGTTGTGATTACTCTGAAGCTTACTAAGAATCTTACTTAAAAGTTATTCCGAAAGGAAAAAATGGAATATAAGTTGAAAGCAATGAGGATGAAGATATACTTATTAAAAATTGAAGATATATAAGAAATTACATTGAATTAGTTTACATTTACAGGTAATACATATGTTCCTGAGGTTAATAAAAAACTTAATGAAAACGATACAAGACACAGCAACAAAGAAGATAAATGTCATCACTGCAAAATTATTAAGTCAGCCAACGAACCAAAGCAATATTAACGGAATTAGAAGCCATTAGGATAATTACTGGAAAAAATCAGCTGTTATTTAAAGACCACCAAGCCAAAATCGTTGTAAATATATATCAACCAGTGAGAATCAATCTCCCAAGTAGATACAGTCTTGTCGAGGACAAATGTTACAGAAAAGATATTGATCATTGCACTTCTCTACATGGTCTCTGAGGCTGGGTTATGGAGCTACACAAATACAACTCGGTGTATCTTATAATTCTGGATATAATTTCATTACATCATACATTCGGTGATGTTGCAGTTATTCAATTATTCAATACTGATGTCTACAGTTATAAAACTTACTTCCATTTTAAAAAAAATGGCAAGAAAACGAATAGCTCTAACGTGATATTCAACACGCTGTACACAAGGTGCCTGGCTGCCTTTTTTTTTTGTGATGCTTAGCTACGTCAGTCACCACCATCCACCTGAGTGGAACAGCAGCCGTCTTTTACATCTCATGGAGGAAGGTGGTCGTTGACTCGTCGGTCAGTTACAGTAGCCATTGATGAAGGCCAACAAATTTCATTGGCAATGTACTAAAATTGTGAAACTTGTCATGTGCAAAATAGCTAATATATGAATTTATACACAAAAATAAATGAAATAAACAATAATGTGAGGCCCAATTTGAGATTAGCCAACAGGGTTCAAATGACCCTATTGGCTCTTTTTTTAATAGCCTTGGGCGAGGAGCCAAAGTGATTATGAATTACAATGGCCTGTAGTGAGTAAGGACACACGATGTCGAACAAGTCTCTGTTGGGACAATGTCTCGCTCTGTGCACTACGTAGAATTAAAAGTTATCCCAGTTAAGGTTTGGTGTGCAATATAGTTGAGTACACACACACAGATACACATACACAGATACACACAAACACACACACATACACGCACACACACACACACACACACACACACACACACACACACACACACACACACACACACACACACACACACACACACACACACACACACACACACACACACGTCTTCAGAGATAAAATAACGGAAAGAGAGGAGATATAATACTAGGAAATGGAAACAGTTAAGTCGCCTAAACATCAGTACTCGAACATACACACAAAGAGCTTACATAGTCTTGCATTTAACTGTCTTTCCTGATAAACTAGCAAGAAGGGTAAAAATAAACTGCAAACGAGAACAAAGTACAGAGAGGTGGAGGAAAGGAACTCGGTGACAAGATTTTAAGATTCTTCCGAAGAAGGAAAAATTTAAACCTGAATTTCGCACAAATATCACTCAGGAGGCGTATGCAATCTACATAATATAAACGGCATCTGCTAAACTGTCACCGGTGACTGCTGTCTACAGGGACCTAGATACAAAATTATTAATTTAGTAATGCGCTACATATGTCAGACCAATATAAAGCATGCGCAACCAGCACATAACCCCTAATTAAGCATGTTTCTATAAAATTTTGCATTTTTATAATTTATCCTAGCAGCTATGCGATGCTTATTATCATGCTGTAAATTTCTCGATTGTCATCAACAGTAGGTAGTGTGTGCTACAATCACTATATACCACAAAATTGTATGAAAAGCTAAACAAGGACGGCAGAGCATCACGAGAATACATATGTTCTTGAAACTATAATAGGTGAACAAAGCAACAAACTCAACTATTGTAGCTAGCGATGGTGGCCATTGATTCGCTCACAAGGAATGGTATGGGGAACGAAGCACAAGCAATGATAATGACGAAGAAGTTGCTGCTGCTGCTGCTGCTGCTGCTGCTGCTGCCGCCAAGGTGATAGAGGCAGATCTATCAAAAATAAAGATGAACAAACAAAACACACAGTAAGATACAGTAGCAATTTTTTTATGCTTATGTTGAATACTAAAGAAACGGGATTTCCTGTATGTCTTAACCACTAAAGTTGAAGCAAATGCGGGAATAATTTTCCAGCTCTCTTCAAAGAGCCATCAAGGATGTGGGAGTCCACCGGGAACGCCTTGGTCTGTTATTGTAGTTGCTCTGGTCGTGAGGGACAGCGGTTGTTAGCATAGAATGGTTGGGAGGAGGCTGATGGTGGTGAATGTTGGTTGAGAGTGATGAGATGGTTTTGGTTGGTTTTAGTAAAAGGTTCTGGTGAGAGATGGGGCGTGGGGGGGACGGGGGAATGATCGTAGTGTTTTGTTAGAAGAAAACGTTGCCTGTTCCTCACTGGATTTTGATACGTATCATTCCCTTTTTTTGTTCTCCATAATCTACATCCGCCCTTTCCCTTATTCTCCACCTCAGTCATCCCTCCTCTACTGTCTGTCGGTTTCAACTCGGTGTTTCATTTCTTACGTCTTTCTTACCCGTTTAGTTTTTATTTTCTTCTGCATATCATTATTCACCTTCACTCGCTCTCCTCCACTTCACTTTCCCTCTTTCGCTCTTTTTCCACTACCTCTGTTCTCCATCTCTAGTGTCCTTTAACTCTACTCGTTCACCCTTACCATCCATGTCCTCCTCTTTCTTTGTTCTTTCCTCCTAAGTAATAGATTAATTTTTCACTTTAGTCAAAATAAAAGTCTGGAGACAAAATCCCTGCTAGTGTGTGTGCTAAATACAGTAATGTGACGGTTGCCGTCTGTCAGTAGGAAGTTGAACACTGATGCATTGTTTGATGGCGGCAGCGCTACTAGAGGTTGTTTTGTTAATCCTTGTTTGATTAAGGCGGTTCATAGGAAAGTCAACACTTCTTGTCGTACTGACTGTGGAATAGGGACAAAGTGATACATTTCTGGTACCTACTGTTCTACTCGAAAAGGTTTTTCTCTGTCCTCTTGCTTGCCCTCTTCTGTTTCATTCTTTATGTCACTTTCATCCTTATCTATTGAGATTCTGACAGCTTCTCCTAGATCATCTGTACAAAAGACACCCCTGATAGTTTGTAAATTTAGACGTTTCTTATACTATGGCTAGTCGCAATTGGGCCCTCGAGTCACTGGTCTATGGGGTATTCAGTTGAAATCACTTCTAAACAGTTAAATGACTAATTGCCAAGGGCCGAGCTATGTACTACCGTGGACTCTTGCAAGCAGCGGATGTTCTAGCTTTTCATTAATCACTGACGCATGCATTTGGAACATTCCTGACAACCAGTCTCAGCAGCAGAGAGAAGGAGCGACATCTCTCCCAAGTGCACAAGGTTTTTTATGCCCTTTCTTATTCGCGTATAGTGTGCCCCTTTTATATTTTGAGTTTGATGTGTCTGGTCAAAGAGAGCAATTTCTTTCCCTGGCCTCCTTCGACAGTACAAGACGAACATCTTTGTAAACAGTACTTAGAGACTTCCTCTATTCATGGTTTGAGGATGAGCATCTTTACTGATGAATCTAAGAGTGATGTTAGTGAGGAATTTGCTATAATAATTGATGAGGACTCGTACTGTGCCTGGCTACCAAACGAATCCATTGTGTTACTTCAGACTGTATAACTAGTTCAGTTCAGCACCAATACTGATGTAAAGAAAGTACGTTAACTAAAAACCTTTGTTATGGTAACGTTGTGGTCTATTAGATCATTATCATGTCATGAACGAGCAGTGCAAGTTGCATGGAAGCTCTCGAACAACATATCAAAAAACACAGTGACTATGTCAAGCAAGCTCAATCGAAGACTTGTGCTTCGTAGTGACTGCTCGAACAAAATTCATTGAAATGTCTTAGAGAAGTGTCAGGTTTGGTAGGCTCTAGAGACAAACTGCAAATATGGATGTCCGACCCTATGATTTTTAAAAGAATCATTACTATGAAATCATTTATTGAGTATTAATGGCCACCTGTTAGCAAGTACTCCTGCTATCCTCTATGATGTACAGGATGTTGTTGAAAGTATAGCATTTTAAAAACTATCTTATAACAACTGTAACCTTTTCAGGGTACTTCTAAGGGTCTTGAAAATATATTATAATAATCTCTGTTTTTAAATGAGGCAGGATATTTTAACAAGAGTGAGAATACTGACTGTAGAGAATTTAGTTTGTGAGAGTGGTTTTTACTCGAGTTTGATGAGAGAGGAAGTTTTAACTTCGGTGTGCAGTTCGTGTGCTTTTGACTGATCCTTTGGTTTAAGAGATTTGTATATTTTAATCTTCTTTTTTCCGCCTTCCCTCGACTTCATCTACCTTCACCTCTCACCTCCCCTTGTCCACCTTCCCTTATCCTTCTCCACCTCGTCCTTTTCCATGTCTTTCCCTCATTCTCTTCCACCTTCAACTTCTTTTCTCTTCCTCTGCGATCTCTCGTCCTCTTCCATCTTCCCTCATCCTCTTCAACGTTCTCCACTTTTTCCCTGCCCCCTAGAACTATGTTTTATCCCTCAGCCAACAAACTCAGGAACCGTCACAATCACTTGTCCCAGAACGGGAAAACAAATTGAGAACTCTGTGAATATAAACTTATTTCAGCTAGAAAAACATTTTTTGAAAAAGAGCAAAATGGTAACTATGGACATCAAAAAATCGCTGGAGTGTTGCAAAACAATATGGTAAAATGAGGGGAGGAGAGATAGGGGAGGAGAGATAGAATGTGTATGATGGAGGGAGAGAGGGAAGAAGAAAATGGGAAGGAGGGACAAAGAAAGGAGGGTGAAGCGGGAAAGAGAAAAAGGAGATGAAGGAGGCAGGAAGAGGGTGAGAGAGA
>NC_091325.1:9392170-9397170 GCF_038502225.1 Cherax quadricarinatus | reverse complement strand
CTTCTCTACGCCGACGCACCTTTTCACATCTCAAACATCTCTTCACTTCACTCTCAAAGATCTCACATGTCTCTCCAAGCCCTCCCATGTCTCTCCACACCCTCATATGTCTCTCCACGCCATCACACATCTCACCACGCCATCAACCTTCTGCCAACAACAGGCACCTTTCTGTGCCCTCCTACTCCGCTCCAGGCTCCCACACACCTCCCAACGCACTCATCTTTCCACGCCATCACACACCTCACTGTGCCGCCACAACACACACACAAACTAACACACTCATTTACCTTACAATGACTAGGTAACCGCCTCATCTGTATGCTGTGACACTTGTAACGGTCTGCAACTTACATACGCAACATACCATTCACACACACACACACGCACACACACACACACACACACACACACACACACACACACACACACACACACACACACACTCACACACATAAGAATAGCATTCCGACATCTCAGTAAGGAATCGTTCAGGACTCCAGGTAGGTAGACTCTGTACACCGTGTACGTCAGGTCCATATTGGATTACGCAGTACCCACACCTGGAACCCACACCTGGCCAAGCTCGTCAGAAAATTAGAGAAAGTGCAAAGGTTTTGCAACGAGACTAGTCCCGGAGCTAAGGGGCATGTCCTATGAGGAGAATTTAAGGGAAATCGACCTGACGACACTGGAGGACTGGAGAGATAGGGGGATATGATAACGACATATAAAATAATGAGAGGAACTGACAAGGTGGACAGAGACAGGATGTTCCAGAGATGGGACACAACAACAAGGCGTCACATTGGGAAGTTTAAGACTCAGTTTAAAAATGGTAAGCAGAAAGAATGAAGATGCACAGGAAAGGGTCAGTAAAAAGAGAGATATAGAACAATGTCGTCGAGAAAGCTATAGCAAGAGTGAAATTGATGACAACTATTACACTACGCGATGACCAGTCATGACTAATTTCACTTTCGTTGTCACTATCTGGAGGACATCACGCAATCAGCGATCACGCACTTCTTGGATATCTCACGTTTAGAACAAGCTGTCGCATCAAAAGGATATTAAAGAAACAAAATCAGCTGATTTAAGGAAAACTCTGGTAAACAGTTGGATGCAACATCATCCTATTCTTTTACATGTATATAAATTACTTCAAATGAATATAGTGCGAGAGAGAGAGCGAGAGAGAGAGAGAGAGAGAGAGAGAGAGAGAGAGAGAGAGAGAGAGAGAGAGAGAGAGAGAGAGAGAGAGAGAGAGAGAGAGAGAGAGAGAGATGGTAATGCTGGTGCAGTAGTAAGGATGAATGGGAGGATGTTGGCACCTGGAGAAGAAGTTGATATCCTTGGGGTGAAATTTGACTCCAAACTAACCATGAAGAACCATGTTGTAAATCTTGCAAACAAGGCAGCCAGGAAGCTTACAGTACTTCGCCGTATCTCGCATCTACTTGACAGTAGGGGTTGTAAGATCCTGTACGAGGCACAAGTACGCTCGCACCTTGAATATGCTCCACTTTCTTGGTTTGCCTGCCCCCCCCCCTCTCATCTGCGACTGCTTGACAGAGTAGAGAACAAAGCAAGACGTCTCATCTCTCGCCTGGACCCATCCTGGATAGATCTGTCATTTCAGCAGAGCCTTCAACATAGGAGGGATGTGGGTGGCCTTACTGTTATGTACAAGGCCAATATTGTCAAAGTACCACACTTGGATCCACTTCGAGGACAGCGTGAAACAAGCTTTTATGCCACAAGACAGGCAGAAAGCAGCAACTTCACTCTGGCTGTACCCTTCTCTAGAACTTCACTCCATCTGAGATCCTATATACCCAGGATGACTTGAGTATGGAACACATTCGTACAGCATAATGATGTCAACGAGATAAAGTGAGACGATCAAATGAAAATGCTGGCCCACAGATGGCTCCAACTTCATCCTGTTCCCTACTTGTATGTCTCATAACAATAAAAATGCTTTCAAATGAGCTGATGTAGGTAACAGCTCTTAGCTTGCCAATAAAGTTAGGAATCCTTAACCTGTAAATAGCTTGTCAATAAAGCTAGAGATCCTTAACCTAACCTTGTCAAACCCTGTGTAAAAAAAAAAAAAAAAAAAAAAAAAAAGAGAGAGAGAGGGGGTGAGAGAGGGAGTGAGAGTGAGAGAGAGGAGAGAGAGAGAGAGAGAGAGAGAGA
The DNA here is from genome assembly GCF_038502225.1 of Cherax quadricarinatus. Taxonomy (NCBI): domain Eukaryota; kingdom Metazoa; phylum Arthropoda; class Malacostraca; order Decapoda; family Parastacidae; genus Cherax; species Cherax quadricarinatus. The sequence goes on along the minus strand of NC_091325.1, from coordinate 9,394,968 downwards.
GAGAGAGAGAGAGAGAGAGAGAGAGAGAGAGAGAGAGAGAGAGAGAGAGAGAGAGAGAGAGAGAAATCATATAATTTGACTTAAAATTTAATCGCTTAATTATTATTGTTAATTAACAACATACACAGTTGCATAAAATATAGACAAATGTTTAACTCCGAGGGAAACTTGATACGATTACTTAAATCATTTCTAGTATGATGACTAAGAATTCTTCTTTATTTTCTTCTACTTAATAGTCAAGCTCAACTCTACCACTCGCAATTGTGATACAGTTCTGGCTATCAGTTATCACTCCAATGTCCACTGTGATAACATCCCAGCAAGAATTAATTTCCACCCCCCTGTGGCTTGTCTGCATAGTTAAGATCACCTGTATATACATATTTTCATTATCCTCGCGACAACCTGCCTGAATAACTGGTTCAACATTACTAGTATTAACATCAGGTGACTTGAAAATTTTATTTTATTATTAAAATATGATATATCAGTAATGTGCTTCTAACATATTCTATATAAAAATATATTGTGTAGAACCAACCTGCATTGCATTACATTTATTTATCAGAGACAGAGAGGGAGAAGCCAGGTCCTTAGGCTAGTTTGGTAAAGGGAGGGGAGGGGAGGGGAGAGGAGAGGAGGGGAGGTGTGTGGAGCGGAAAGAATTTTAATTAATGAGAATTTTTAATTTGCAGCCAAACTCTGGTCTTGATCTCAGGGTTTAAAGGCTGGTCTGGACATGGCTCTCCATGCCAACGATTCTCATCTGGAATTTTACTGACATTTGTCATGCGGCTTTACCTGGACTATTGACGAGATTCTGCACTACATGAAATTTTGCTGGGAATATGCAAGTATATTGTATATTTTATATAATTTTCGCATAGCCTTGTTCAGTATTGCTGTGAAATATTAATGATTATGAAATATTACTAATTTTATTATGGCAACATAACAGATAGGATGGTATCATATAATAATGTATTATTTTGTCATGGAAGCTCCTGCTCTGATTGGATCACATCTGCCTATGGTATATGTCTAGGTTAAAAGTATAACTGGTCATCTAAATACCAGTGGAAGGTATATGTCACACAGTGAAACTATCGTCAGTACAAGAGACAATAAAAGAACTAACAAGTAAAGGCCTACTAGCCATTTAAACGGAAACATTTTCTGCCCTTTTACCCCTCTACCCGGATTTTAACAGCAAGTGATGGTGATGACAGTGATGATAGCGGCGGTGAAATTGTTGAAACATACTGATGCTGACAAGGACGATGACTATTACGGCTCCTATGAACTTAGCACTTTTGTTCCGTGTCTCCCAGCTCAAAATCCAACAGGGTTTCAAGAGAGAGTACAAGCGTAAGTACAGGGGTATAATCGCGGCTTACTAAATTTTCTTCATTCGACATACCACACACCTTCATACCACATTCTCAAAGTCGGCTGAAAGCGTATCTGGCAATTAGTCGACAGAAAATAGTGTTAATAGAGGTATTAATATTGCAGTTTTATAGCTGTAGTGAAAGCACGCCTCTGGCAAGACAGTGATGAAGTGAATGATAGTGAAAGTTTTTCTTTTTCGGGTCACACTGCCTTGGTGAGAAACGGCTGATGTGTTAATAAAATATAATAAAAACAGAGTCCTGCCATTCCTTAACCTAAATGAGTTACATGGGCAAGCACGGACCACCGTTCACTTCACAAGCCAATGTTACGTACATCCTTCACTTTCAGCGTTTCCTACCTCGATGGCAAATAAAACAAAACAAAAATTTGTAGTATTAAAATTCTTTATTTTTTTTTTACAAGAAACCGTCCATTCTATATCGCGCAACATACAAAGAATAGACCTTCCAAGCATATTGCGAAAAATATTTCCCAGTTGCCCTAGTCTGACTGGCTGCACATTCCCATCACTGCCACAGAGGAAAAATGCACGAACTTCCATAGCACCCAGCATTCCTCAATTAATTTTCAATTAATTTAGAGCAGATTATATATATATATATATATATATATATATATATATATATATATATATATATATATATATATATACATATATATATATATATATATATATATATATATATATATATATATATATATATATATATATATATATATATATATATATATATATATATATATATATATATATATATATATATATATATATATATATATATATGTCGTGCCGAATATGTAAAACTGGTCAATTAGCAAGGAATCATTTAAAATTAAGTCCTTTCTGAAAATTTCTCTTATACGTTTAAAGATATATTTTTTTCATTAATGTTAATGTAAAAATTTTTAATTTTGTATCAAAAGAATCTTAGAAAACTTACCTAACCTTATTATAACAAGAACAATTTATTTTATCCTAACCCAACTATATATATTTTAAATACGTTTATAATAATTTAATACTAAACAAACACAATCAAATATATTTTTTTCGTTAGGTTCAGAATGATTTTGGCGAAATTATTGCATACACAAATTTTCACTTGTCCTATATGGCAAGATGAGCGTTGCTATTTAAGCCAAGATAGCAAGTTCTGCCTATTCGGCACGACATATATATATATATATATATATATATATATATATATATATATATATATATATATATATATATATATATATATATATATATATATATATATATATGTATATATTTATATATAAAATCCCGCTACGGGGAAATGCCGTACAAAAATTTTTAATCATTCTGACAGCAGGGTGAAAAAATACTAATGTTAGGGCGTTATGGCATATGCGTC
>NC_091325.1:9319670-9387170 GCF_038502225.1 Cherax quadricarinatus | reverse complement strand
CAAAAAAAACTAAAAAAACAATATTTCAAACTTTCCATCCTGCTTTCCAGAGGTAGGCCGTGTGCCCAGGATGCTGTTATGTACTATTATGTATGTATTTATATATGCAGGTATGTATGTATATATTTGTGTATGTATGTATGTATATGTCCTTCACTTCTCAAAACCCTCCTTTCCCATATGGGGAGTTGGGGATGCTGGTGGAGCGGGGCGGCACCAGACCATTGGCTCACATTAGGTGAGAGGCTGCAGCAGGTGACAAACCCGCACTTCGCTACTCTGAGAAAACTTCCCCTCACTCCTTCACTTGATGCCTTGGTACCCTGCATAGCTCCTGATGACGCACTGAGAAGTGTGAAAGTACTTGAAAGATTTCCATCCCCCCTTCCCCCGTGGCTTGTCTTGCATAGTTAAGATCGCCGCTTATATATATATATATATATATATATATATATATATATATATATATATATATATATATATATATATATATATATATATATATATATATATACATGTATATATATATATATATATATATATATATATATATATATATATTTATATATATATATATATATATATATATATATATATGTTATATATATGTATATATATATGTCGTGCCGAATATGTAAAACTGGCCAATTAGCAAGAACTCATTTAAAATTAAGTCCTTTCTAAAATTTTCTCTTATACGTTTAAAGATATATTTTTTTCATTAATGTTGATGTAAAAATTTTTAATTTTGCACCAAAAGGAACTTAGAAAACTTACCTAACCTTATTATAACAAGCGCAATTTATTTTAGCCTAACCCAGCTAAATATATTTTAGATTTGTTTACAATAATTTAATACTAAACAAACACAGTGAAATATATTTTTTTCGTTAGGTTCAGAATGATTTTGGCGAAATTATTGCATATATAAATTTTCACTTGTCGTATATGGCAAGATGAGCGCTGCTATTTAAGCCAAGATCGCAAGTTCTGCCTATTCGGCACGATATAAATATATATATATATATATATATATATATATATATATATATATATATATATATATATATATATATATATATATATATATATATATATATATATATATGTCGTGCCGAATATGTAAAACTGGTCAATTAACAAAAACTCAATTAAAATTAAGTCCTTTCTAAAATTTTCTCTTATACGTTTAAAGATATATTTTTTTCATTAATGTTGATGTAAAAATTTATAATTTTGCACCAAAAGGAACTTAGAAAACTTACCTAACCTTATTATAAAAAGAAAAATTTATTTTAGCCTAACCCAACTAAATATATTTTAGATTTGTTTACAATAATTTAGTACTAAACAAACACAGTGAAATATATTTTTTTTCGTTAGGTTCAGAATGATTTTGGCGAAATTATTGCATACACAAATTTTCACTTGTCCTATATGGCAAGATGAGCGTTGCTATTTAAGCCAAGATGGCAAATTCTGCCTATTCGGCACGACATATATATATATATATATATATATATATATATATATATATATATATATATATATATATATATATATATATATATATATATATATATATATATATATATATATATATATAAACTTCATTAGGACAGAAGCATTGTTGTTGAAAGTAACCTGATCGCTTAGGGACCAGCGTTGTTAGTGGGGTGTCTGGTAATTCTGCGGAAGTAAAATAAAATATTTGACATATGTTTTCAACCGACAAACTGTCACAGTCATGCAATATTTCCAAAAATTGTGTTGTAGATAGTGGTTCTTTTTTACATGCGTAAAAAAAAAAAAAAAAAAAAAAAAAGACACTGCATACTCGCACCCACGTATAAGCAAATTATTCGAGGGGGAAGAGGGCCCTGAAGTTGGTGAAAAGCTCTTGACCCAAACTTACACGTTCTTAAATCAAACTTATTTTCCTTCTCAATTTCCAGGCGTTGCTTCCCCATGAATTTGATAATAATAATTGCACCTATGCACTTACGAAGATGAACACAGTAAGACATTAAGCAACAAAAACAACGAGGACACTGCAAGAACTATACTTAGCGGCACTAGTAAAATGTGGAACACGTGGAGATATGTTCACAACACTCAGAATTTTCTGAAGAATGATAAACGCTGACTGATATCAATATTTAGAACCATAAGGAAGTTTCAAGTTAAAAATCAATCGCACAAAATATCCCCCCCACACAAACACACACACACACACACACACACACACACACACACACACACACACACACACACACACACACACACACACACACACACACACACATGGTTACAAAAAACGAGATTTCTAATAAGCTTAGAGATCTCCAGTGAATACTAGAAAGGACTGCCCTTCTAGCATTCAGCCTGTTACTGGGTTTTCGTAACAAGTAGTCAGTATCCTGGTCCAATTATCCATTAGAATTCAATAAGAATTATTAGTGCTTCAGGATTACAACTGGTAGGCTAACTAAAGAAATTAAAATTTAATAAGTTTATTAATAAAGATGTCTAGGAGTACATTATCAAATTAAATTAAAGTAATATAAACAAAATAAGAATAATCACTTCTCTCTTGTACAGTAGTATTGTGCTGAAGGCACATATCACATTTATACGCCTTAAGTACCGTCTGGTACATTAACATTTAATAAGATATTACAAATATGTACAAGTAAGTTTGTGTGTATGTGTGTAAGTGCTCTAAGTAGTTCGCTATGTCTCAAGACTCGACTAGACTTAAACCAGTGACTGACAAAGTCCTCACATCAACTAACTTCTTGACCACCTGGCAATCAGAATAGCTTGCTTGAACAATAAAACGACTGCTAAGCCCAATAGCAATATAACAAGCAACTGCGACACAGAATCAGGAGCAAGGAGACAATATAACGACACGAAGTAGGGACCATCTTCAGATCCTCCACAAAAGTCACAAAACTCTTAATACTGCTGAATCTAAGTTCAGCATAAGAAAATCCCCGACTGTGACAGTACACAGATACCAGTACAAATTAGGTCAGAAGCTACAGCTCAGGACCTGAGTTGCTCAGAGTGTCTATGCGACACACAACCTCAGTACAACGTCGAAAATCACTAAGCCTAAACAATGTTCTGTGAACAGAATTCTACAGAGCCAACAACAAGAAAGTGACAGACGATCTTCCAACAAGGGCCAATAAGGGAATACGTCCAACCGCCAAGAGAGTTTAGCCCAGACCAACTACTCCAGGCGAGGTGTGAACACCCCCCCTCGATCACGTGATAGCTCCGTGGACAGTTGCTGCCCAGCAACACCGAGAAGCCGGCAGAGTAACGAGCCACGAGAGATAATTACAGTAGTTAGACAATCAAGACTTGAACTATGCCCGGTGGTCTGGTGGCTAAAGCTCCCGCTTCACACATGGAGGGCCCGGGTTCGATTCCCGGCGGGTGGAAATTCCGACACGTTTCCTTACACCTATTGTCCTGTTCACCTAGCAGCAAATAGGTACCTGGGTGTTAGTCGACTGGTGTGGGTCGCATCCTGGGGGACAAGATTAAGGACCCCAATGGAAATAAGTTAGACAGTCCTCGATGACGCACTGACTTTCTTGGGTTATCCTGGGTGGCTAACCCTCCGGGGTTAAAAATCCGAACGAAATCTTATCTTATCTTATCTTATCACATAATAATAATATATGAATGTTACATCCTACCTAGCAATATAACTAAGTCAAATAATAATATAATGCAATATATTTACGATTTAGCTATTATCGCAAATATAAACAATATAAAATTATATGGAAAGGTAATATACATTATATACATTGTGACCCATTCAGGGGTTGCAACACACACACACACACACACACACACACAGAGTATAGGCTAGGTGGCCAAAGACTGCAAACCTCACTCAAGGAGAAAGATCTTGGGGTGAGTATAACACCGAGCATGTCTCCGGAAGCACACATCAATCAGATAACTGCTGCAGCATATGGGCGCCTGGCAAACCTGAGAACAGCATTCCGACACCTTAGTAAGGAATCATTCAAGACACTGTACACCGTGTATGTCAGGCCCATACTGGAGTATGCAGCACCTGTTTGGAACCCGCACTTGATAAAGCACGTCAAGAAACTAGAGAAAGTACAAAGGTTTGCAACAAGGTTAGTTCCAGAGCTAAGGGGAATGTCCTATGAAGAAAGATTAAGGGAAATCGGCCTGACGACACTGGAGGACAGGAGGGTCAGGGGAGACATGATAACGACATATAAAATACTGCGTGGAATAGACAAGGTGGACAAGGACAGGATGTTCCAGGGAGGGGACACAGAAACAAGAGGCCACAATTGGAAGTTGAAGACACAAATGAGTCAGAGAGATAGTAGGAAGTATTTCTTCAGTCATAGAGTTGTAAGGCAGTGGAATAGCCTAGAAAATGACGTAGTGGAGGCAGGAACCATACACAGTTTTAAGACGAGGTTTGATAAAGCTCATGGAGCGGGGAGAGAGAGGGTCTAGTAGCAACCGGTGAAGAGGCGGGGCCAGGAGCTAGGACTCGACCCCTGCAACCACAAATAGGTGAGTACAAATAGGTGAGTACACACACACACACACGCACACACACACACACACACACACAGGCACGCACACACGCGCACACTCGCGCGTGCAATGTAGACAAAATATAAATTATTGCCTAAGAATAAGATGGAAAGTAGACAATTCGAAAATGGCATACAAACAAAGCGAATACTTTCCAATGACAATACACCAGATGAGTGATGAACTTTCACTGAAAATGGCAAAGGAGCATGGGAAGAACTTAACAAAATATTACATTGTATTCTCACTTCTGAACAAAGGATAAATTACTCAAAAAAATGGAATTGATGTAGCAGTCAAAGTGATTTGTTTCCTGAGAGAATTGGACAGACTTAAAATTATGTGTTAAAATGTTATTTATTTAGATTTTAAAATAAAGAGCTGGAACCTTCAACAAATCTCTTGATCAGATATTCAGTTCAATTAAGAATTTTAAGTGAGGTACCACTTAAAGAGGTCCTAATTGAGAAGAAAAGATAAATTTTGCTGAGTATTTTTTTTATATTAGGACCACATATTGATTTATTTAGATCATTATCTTGTCATACAGAAGATCTGAAACACACAGTTTTCCTGCAGTGTCACCTCCATTACTGTAGGCAGCATGCCGCTTAAATACAGGAGACAGGATATTACGATTTCGTGAATCATTGTTATTTAAAAAAAAAATCATCTTTATTATGATTCTCACAAAGGATAATTTCAGAGCGATATTATCGGAAATTTGCAAAATATTCTCTCATATTGCTTGATTATGAAGATATGACACAGACGGTATGTCTAAAGACGGTAATTTTAATTGATTCTTCCAATGTATTGGTAACGACTGAGCTTCCAATTTTAAAGTATGTGTGCGCCGGGTCGCCATCTGGAGAAGACCCGGGCCGGAAGTACCGGCAAATCCCTGTGTGGAACCCGCCCACTCTCATTCATTTTTCCGTATTTTCGGTACCTGCCTCCTTTATCCTCCTCTCCCTTACCCCTTCTCTTATTCCTCTTCCTCCTCCTCCTAATTACCTTGCACCAGTGAAGTATGGCCTCGGTGATGAATTACCCAGGACAATTTTCTTTCGCAATTTGCGTCCAGCTGGCGTCATGCTTCACAGATCACCTCAACGTGAATTAGTTCCCCCTCATTATTACCTGGAATCTTCTGTGTCTTACACATTATATATGTGTGCACTATCGATTGTCTCGTATATTTATTTGTTTTAGCTATCACGAAGCACAAACTCTGTTGTATTTATATGTTTTCGACATAGAAAGAGAGAGAGAGAAAGAGAGAATTTATGAAACGATGGTTGATTGATGATGGCTATTACGAATAAAGTACCATAAGTGGGTCATTATTTCTTGCCTAGTCTCGTTATAAAAGAATTTCAAGATTTATTTTCATTGTCACCATCGGCATCACCGTCATACTCGTCCTCAGTGTTGTAATCGTCCAGTCATCCCATCTTGATTCTGTACCATATCATTATCATCCTCGTCGCTTTCTAAGCTTCATTCTTCGTCTTCATATTCATTCGTCATTTACATCATCTATTATGATCATCAATTGTTATTATAAATTTTTCGCCTGAAGAGCGAGACTTGCGTGAAGTGTGTTTTGTGTCAGGGATTCTTGCCCAGGACACGCATTCTGCTCACTCGCCCTCGTTGGCACAAACACACTCAGAAAAATAACAGAAACCTATTTTTATCTTATTCTTCTTCACGATGTGTACTCTGTTTCTTCTTCCAATGACTATAAGAGTTCTATTATGTGTCACCATTATTGTGACACATAATTCAACTTATTATTTTTAGACACACTATATTTGGTCGTGCTCAGATATCAGTATTTGGGCAGTTGTAAATTAAAGATAATGATTTCGCTACTTTATATATATATATAAATTGGAAAGATTCCGCCCCACAAAATATTTTCAGTTTAGAAGGAGATCTTAAGGTTGGAAATCTCTCACCAGTCACTGGCTGGTTTATTATCTTTAAACTGTATAGACTACACAAGGTCATAAAGGCTGCAGGATGCCTATACACTACAGCCAAAGATGCATTAATGTTTAATGTAGGTTTGAAAATAAACAGTGCGTATGCACTCACCTGTTTTTGGATGCAGGGGTCTCGTCTCAACTTCTTCACTCTCTCCTGGCTGCCTGTCTTCCGTGGCTATTTTTAACACTGCTTATGGATCCTGTCTAGGTCGTTCCACTTCTTGACTACTAAGGTTAGAGAAATATTCCCTAACTTCCCTATGACTCCCTGTAATATCCTTTCACTATTTTGAACGTCGTAGTGTTATCCCTGGTACATTTGTTCTCTGCTGTAGTCAGATTTAGATAATTTAGCCTCTCCTTATATTCCATACACCTCAGCTTTGGAACAAGTCTCGATTTCAAACACTCATTTTATTTCCAGTTCCTTTGCACGTTTACGAGATGCAGGTTCCAAGTTCCAAGATAGATACCTGATATGGCTTGTCGAGTACCGTGACTGCTTCCCTTTTGAACTTCTGAAAGCTACCCTTATGCTTGATATTCTCGCATTTGCTGCGTCGTCTATTTGGTTGGTGAGTATCTCAGGCGAAATGTTCATAACTATGCTTACCCAAAGTTGAGCATGGTTTCGAGCTCAGGGAGTTGAACGGCCTTATTCCCCCCAAACCTGTATTCTTCTTTCGGGCGTCTATACCCGAATTTTTTGGGGACCTGACAAGCTGTTGGAGTGTGAGCAGGGTAATATTTCGTGGAGGGATTTAGGGAAACCGGTTAGCCTGACTGACTTGAGTCCTGGAAATGGGAGGTACAATGTCCGCACTTTGAAGGCGGGGTTTGGGATATTGGCAGTTTGGAGTGACTATCTAAACTGTCGTATCTGGGCGCCTCTGCAAAGACTGTCATTATGTATGAGTGATGGTGAAAGTATATATATATACATATACATATATATATATATATATATATATATATATATATATATATATATATATATATATATATACATATATATATATATATATATATATATATATATATATATATATATATATATATATATACATACATATATATATATATATATATATATATATATATATATATATATATATATATATTATATATATATATATATATATATATATATGGGCACGCGCCCCAGCTCTGAGGAGCTGGATGAGATTTTCGCCTTATAATCGGTGATACACACGTAACAACATGTACCGTATATGCCACCTTTATATCAACAATGTATCTCTTAAATCTTCTGTGCCATATTATGTAATAAAATATTCCTATTGGTAAAAAAAAATAGTTTAAAAGATGGGGTGGTAGGGGAAGTGGAATATTCAAATGGCTTCAGGAAGAAATCCAAATATTCTTCCCTTGAAGCCTTTTTATCCACTTCTCCGAGGCTATGGGTCCCACAATTTACACCAGAGGTGGACCCCATCCTATATATATATATATATATATATATATATATATATATATATATATATATATATATATATATATATATATATATATACTGCTTTCAGTGAAATCACATGAGAGAGAAACTATTCAATAAACAGTGCGATTCTCGGACCTTCGTCAACCATTGCCTCCAACACTGCGCAGGAAGCGCTACATTCCTTGGAAACCCGCTATAAAAAAATATTTATCCAGATCACTTATCATATAAAACTTGAAAAATTATGAGGGTACAAAATATTATTTCAATGCTATCCTCTCCTTTTTGAAGTCTTAAGAGCCAATAGAGAGGAGAAAACTGAAAACAAGCTAATCTCTTTCTGCAGCTGTTACTATCTCTCACTGCGTTCACTTCATTGCTAACTTCTCGATTTATTGTAGTGTTAATAATTTATACTTTTATCAAGAACAATTACACGATCGCCATACTTTGAATCTTCTCTAATTTGTTTAGGAATACAAAGAGGAGCCGCTTTCTCATGGTGAATTTTCGATATTTTAATTTACTGTGGGTAATCAGTCATCCAAAATAGCTGAGAGGTGCTCACAGTGTATATATTGTTTGTCTTCACAAAATGTTCATGTACATGATCACCATATTGAAATTAGGGTAATTACCATATGTGTATTGAACTGTATGTGGACAATGTATATCTAAATCCCATTCCACCGGAGCTGTATAATCCCTAAGGGTTTAGTGCTCACCAGAAACTATAATAATAATCTAAGCTGTTCAATAATGTACTCTGTACTTACTTTTTCCTGTCCTTAGGTTCCTACAACTGAGAGAATATTTTCTTGACTGAGACACACAAAAGGTAAATGGCAGAGGTTGTCAGTAATCAAAACATGCACAATACCAAATGTGAAAAATGCATGTTTCCGTGAAAAGTCAAGTCCTTTAATTTTTTGGGAAACATTTTACAATATGCTTCGACTGGTTGTGACTCATTATTGAAATGCAGATAAAAATAATAATTTATCTTGCTTCAGACAAACTCCTTTCGAATACCTCTTGTTTCAAATATAATTAAGAAATATTACAGCCAGTTAAACAAACGATAATACAAATGCAAGTTAGCAGAAGCGAATCTCTCATAAAATAACACATTATTTTTTAAAACGACGTTGCGCAAGATATAAAAATATTGCATTAAAGGCTCACATTCAAAGTTATATTCACGGAGAGGAGTGGATTTCTCAGTGCACACATATATGCAAAGAATTTACTTAAAACCCTATTGCCGGGAGACTGAAATATACATGATTGTGGTATGCAGGCGACATGCAACCTGGGTGACTAGTGTAATAGATATGAGCTAAACCTAATAAATTATCCATTTAGAATTATATCACTTACAACGCGAATTATTGCTAAGAATAGAGTAATATCTCTAGACGAAGAAATGTGGTACGGGCGACATGTGTTAAGATAAAGATACAAATTGAATTGTAAGCTTAATAGCTTGTGTCTCAATTTTCAGAAGGACTGATTGTCTGGAGTAGACACCGTAGAGAAAAATAGCGCTGAGTGAAACTGAACTAGAGATTACTGGAAAAAAAGGTGCCTTTATAAATTATTAGCATGGCGGTGCCTTAGATTGATATTAATTTGTGAATACACGAATATTAATTCACATGAATAGATATGCGCTCGAGAGCACAGGCGCCCACACACACACACACACACACACACACACACACACACACGGGGCCAGGAGCTGAGTATCGACCCCTCCAACCACAATTAGGAGAGTACGCAACAAGGGGTCACAGTTGGAAGCTGAAGACTCAGATGAATCACAGGGATGTTAGGAAGCATTTCTTCAGTCACAGAGTTGTCGGGAAGTGGAACAGACTGGGGAGTGAGGTAGTGGAGGCAGGATCCATACATAGCTTTAAGAAGAGGTATGATAAAGCTCATGGAGCAGGAAGAGTGACCTAGTAGCGGCCAGCGAAGAGCCATGGCCAGGAGCTGCAACTCGACCCTTGCAACCACAACTGGGTGAGTACAGCTAGGTGAGTACACACATATACATACAGGAAGGATGGTCTTGCACACAGGAAGCAGTGTGAGTGACCAACTTCCCTTAGCAATCTTCTTCATTTACCTCTGCAAAATGCTTGCTAAGATGCAATAACCTGGTGTTTACCTAAGGCAGGCTGTGATTGTTTGTGTAAGTGTGTGTGTGTGTATTTGTGGGAGAGAGAAAGAGAGAGAGAGAGAGAGAGAGAGAGAAAGAGAGAGAGAGAGAGAGAGAGAGAGAGAGAGAGAGAGAGAGAGAGAGAGAGAGAGAGAGAGAGAGAGAGAGAGAGAGAGAGAGAGAGAGAGAGAGAGAGAGAGAGAGAGAGAGAGAGAGAGAGAGAGAGAGACAGAGAGAGAGAGACAGAGACAGACAGAGACAGAGACAGAGAGACAGAGAGACAGAGAGACAGAGAGAAAGAGAGAGAGAATGAACTGTCTGATGTGAATAAAGTAGTCTAGGAAGTCCATGCTTGTTAGCGTTTGAAGTTTGTGTGCGTAAGATTGCTACTGTGTAGGCTACGAGCCGTGACTTCTACAGATTGCATGTGACGGCAAGAGTGGAAGGAGCTGTGGTAGACAGAGCGTCACATCTGAGGTGGTGGAGGCAGTGAGGTGATGCAGCGAAGTGAGATGGTGCGAGATTGTAATTCAAAAAGGTTCTACAAGAGAGAGGAAAATTCATGTCTGCTATCCTCCCAGTCTCTTTCTCTTCCAGGTTCTTAAAAATCTATTTATTACCAAGACAAATACATATACCGACGCTCACACAAAGTAACGATTATGGATTGTAAGTCAGCAATTGCTTGCCCAATTGTTGAATTCAGGAATCAGTTAAAATACAAAAGTGACAGAATTTGAGAAAACAAAATCTGCTGCTTGACGCTGTAAGATCCTCAGCTCTCCCCACCTGCCCTCTTGAATAAGACACCCAAGAACTGCGAGGATCATCAGAGCGTTTGAGATCTGCATAATTCCCCTCCATTCCTCTCATATAAGACACTAAAAGGCTGCGAGGAACATCCCCAATCTTTAACATCTGCAGCTTTTCTCCTTTCCTCCCTTGTGTATAAGATACATAAGACCAGTAGACACCGCACCTTCCAGAGGGAAGCCTTGATGCTAGTGAAGGGGATCATCAACCAGAGAATCGGAGCTACCCTTCCTTGACTTGAATGAAACTTCATTATTCCCCATTCTGCAGTGGTTGTATATACCCCTCTGGGATATAGCCTTTCCCCATTAATGAATAATTTGAGTATGATATTTCATATTGCTGTAAGAGAATAAGTTACTTCAAAATTTCTTCCATTTTCTCCTTTCGTTTATGAGCCAAGTTATCATGACTGAAGGAAGAAGTTACTGGAGCCTCAGAGATGAAAAGTGAAGAAATGCTACGACCATGCCGAGTGTGGGTAGTAGGTTGGTAGACAGCAACCACCCAGGGAAGTACTACCGTCCTGCCAGATGACTGTGAAACAAAAACCTGTAACTGTTTTGCATTATGGTAGGATTGCTGGTTTCTTTTTCTGTCTCATAAACACGCTAGATAACAGGGATATCTTGCTACTTCTACTTACACTTTGGTCACACTTCACAGACACGCACATGCATATATATATACATATATCTAGGTTTTTCTCCTTTTTCTAAATAGCTCTTGTTCTTCTTTATTTCTTCTATTGTCCATGGGGAAGTGGAAAAGAATCTTTCCTCCGTAAGCCATGCGTGTCGTATGAGGCGACTAAAATGCCGGGAGCAATGGGCTAGTAACCCCTTCTCCTGTAGACATTTACTAAAAAAGAGAAGAAAAACTTTATAAAACTGGGATGCTTAAATGTGCGTGGATGTAGTGCGGATGACAAGAAACAGATGATTGCTGATGTTATGAATGAAAAGAAGTTGGATGTCCTGGCCCTAAGCGAAACAAAGCTGAAGGGGGTAGGAGAGTTTCAGTGGGGGGAAATAAATGGGATTAAATCTGAAGTATCTGAGAGAGTTAGAGCAAAGCAAGGGGTAGCAGTAATGTTAAATGATCAGTTATGGAAGGAGAAAAGAGAATATGAATGTGTAAATTCAAGAATTATGTGGATTAAAGTAAAGGTTGGATGCGAGAAGTGGGTCATAATAAGCGTGTATGCACCTGGAGAAGAGAGGAATGCAGAGGAGAGAGAGAGATTTTGGGAGATGTTAAGTGAATGTATAGGAGCCTTTGAACCAAGTGAGAGAGTAATTGTGGTAGGGGACCTGAATGCTAAAGTAGGAGAAACTTTTAGAGAGGGTGTGGTAGGTAAGTTTGGGGTGCCAGGTGTAAATGATAATGGGAGCCCTTTGATTGAACTTTGTATAGAAAGGGGTTTCGTTATAGGTAATACATATTTTAAGAAAAAGAGGATAAATAAGTATACAAGATATGATGTAGGGCGAAATGACAGAAGTTTGTTGGATTATGTATTGGTAGATAAAAGACTGTTGAGTAGACTTCAGGATGTACATGTTTATAGAGGGGCCACAGATATATCAGATCACTTTCTAGTTGTAGCTACACTGAGAGTAAAAGGTAGATGGGATACAAGGAGAATAGAAGCATCAGGGAAGAGAGAGGTGAAGGTTTATAAACTAAAAAAGGAGGCAGTTAGGGTAAGATATAAACAGCTATTGGAGGATAGATGGGCTAATGAGAGCATAGGCAATGGGGTCGAAGAGGTATGGGGTAGGTTTAAAAATGTAGTGTTAGAGTGTTCAGCAAAAGTTTGTGGTTACAGGAAAGTGGGTGCAGGAGGGAAGAGGAGCGATTGGTGGAATGATGATGTAAAGAGAGTAGTAAGGGAGAAAAAGTTAGCATATGAGAAGTTTTTACAAAGTAGAAGTGATGCAAGGAGGGAAGAGTATATGGAGAAAAAGAGAGAGGTTAAGAGAGTGGTGAAGCAATGTAAAAAGAGAGCAAATGAGAGAGTGGGTGAGATGTTATCAACAAATTTTGTTGAAAATAAGAAAAAGTTTTGGAGTGAGATTAACAAGTTAAGAAAGCCTAGAGAACAAATGGATTTGTCAGTTAAAAATAGGAGAGGAGAGTTATTAAATGGAGAGTTAGAGGTATTGGGAAGATGGAGGGAATATTTTGAGGAATTGTTAAATGTTGATGAAGATAGGGAAGCTGTGATTTCGTGTATAGGGCAAGGAGGAATAACATCTTGTAGGAGTGAGGAAGAGCCAGTTGTGAGTGTGGGGGAAGTTCGTGAGGCAGTAGGTAAAATGAAAGGGGGTAAGGCAGCCGGGATTGATGGGATAAAGATAGAAATGTTAAAAGCAGGTGGGGATATAGTTTTGGAGTGGTTGGTGCAATTATTTAATAAATGTGTGGAAGAGGGTAAGGTACCTAGGGATTGGCAGAGAGCATGCATAGTTCCTTTGTATAAAGGCAAAGGGGATAAAAGAGAGTGCAAAAATTATAGGGGGATAAGTCTGTTGAGTATACCTGGTAAAGTGTATGGTAGAGTTATAATTGAAAGAATTAAGAGTAAGATGGAGAATAGGATAGCAGATGAACAAGGAGGCTTTAGGAAAGGTAGGGGGTGTGTGGACCAAGTGTTTACAGTGAAACATATAAGTGAACAGTATTTAGATAAGGCTAAAGAGGTCTTTGTGGCATTTATGGATTTGGAAAAGGCGTATGACATGGTGGATAGGGGGGCAATGTGGCAGATGTTGCAAGTGTATGGTGTAGGAGGTAGGTTACTGAAAGCAGTGAAGAGTTTTTACGAGGATAGTGAGGCTCAAGTTAGAGTATGTAGGAAAGAGGGAAATTTTTTCCCAGTAAAAGTAGGCCTTAGACAAGGATGTGTGATGTCACCGTGGTTGTTTAATATATTTACAGATGGGGTTGTAAGAGAAGTAAATGCGAGGGTCTTGGCAAGAGGCGTGGAGTTAAAAGATAAAGAATCACACACAAAGTGGGAGTTGTCACAGCTGCTCTTAGATGATGACACTGTGCTCTTGGGAGATTCTGAAGAGAAGTTGCAGAGATTGGTGGATGAATTTGGTAGTGTGTGCAAAAGAAGAAAATTAAAGGTGAATACAGGAAAGAGTAAGGTTATGAGGATAACAAAAAGATTAGGTGATGAAAGATTGAATATCAGATTGGAGGGAGAGAGTATGGAGGAGGTGAACGTATTCAGATATTTGGGAGTGGACGTGTCAGCGGATGGCTCTATGAAAGATGAGGTGAATCATAGAATTGATGAGGGAAAAAGAGTGAGTGGTGCACTTAGGAGTCTGTGGAGACAAAGAACTTTGTCCTTGGAGGCAAAGAGGGGAATGTATGAGAGTATAGTTTTACCAACGCTCTTATATGGGTGTGAAGCGTGGGTGATGAATGTTGCAGCGAGGAGAAGGCTGGAGGCAGTGGAAATGTCATGTCTGAGGGCAATGTGTGGTGTGAATATAATGCAGAGAATTCGTAGTTTGGAAGTTAGGAGGAGGTGCGGGATTACCAAAACTGTTGTCCAGAGGGCTGAGGAAGGGTTGTTGAGGTGGTTCGGACATGTAGAGAGAATGGAGCGAAACAGAATGACTTCAAGAGTGTATCAGTCTGTAGTGGAAGGAAGGCGGGGTAGGGGTCGGCCTAGGAAAGGTTGGAGGGAGGGGGTAAAGGAGGTTTTGTGTGCGAGGGGCTTGGACTTCCAGCAGGCATGCGTGAGCGTGTTTGATAGGAGTGAATGGAGACAAATGGTTTTTAATACTTGACGTGCTGTTGGAGTGTGAGCAAAGTAACATTTATGAAGGGGTTCAGGGAAACCGGCAGGCCGGACTTGAGTCCTGGAGATGGGAAGTACAGTGCCTGCACTCTGAAGGAGGGATGTTAATGTTGCAGTTTAAAAACTGTAGTGTAAAGCACCCTTCTGGCAAGACAGTGATGGAGTGAATGACGATGAAAGTTTTTCTTTTTCAGGCCACCCTGCCTTGGTGGGAATCGGCCAGTGTGATAATAAAAAAAAAAAAAAAAATATAAATCTTGTACAGCATCGACTAAAACTCCATAACCTGCCACTTCTCGAAGCTCATCACTTCCAAAGACAGAGCCATAGCAATGGAAATTACCCTTCGCGATCGACATTGGTGATTCTTAACTCCGAAAGAATAACGTAGTCCATCTTTTTAAGCACTGTCGGTTTTTTATTTTGTTTTTACTTTATTTTCTGACAGTGTATCTATGAGCCAACTCGGTGGGTCTCTGCTTTTTGCTCGCGCAGGAAAATTTATAACCTCTTTATATTAGCTGTGTTATTATATGTTATAAATGCTTAAATTTTTATAACAAACTACAACGTAACTTAACTAAGCATAAACAACCTATATTTGGAAATATGCTTAAAAAGTATGGAAGAAATTGATGTCAACAGGAGGATGAGTTGCTGTAAGCAATTTGCCTCATCACCTTGCCTAGGAATTGCTACTTGAAACTGCAGAACTCACATTTTACCCATTAGCCCCTATCAATGATCTCTTACAGTATTCATTGTATCTTTCTTCATTAATTTATTTTATTTATGCCTAACTTTTAACTGTTTTCATTATCTAGTTCATTTGCTTCCCTGAGTGTGTAAGGAGATTGTAATGACTTGTGTAAGTTGTGATTTGTTTCTCAAGGGATATTTCGACAAGCTATGATAGGTTTTTATTTCTTCTCATCCGTAAAATTAGGGATGGGTGACGATGTAATATGGAAACTTTTAAAGTTTCCCCCCAAAAAATCTGACAGAATTTCTGAAGTGAATACTTATGAGAGTTTTTATAAGCTATAAGATTCAGTAGAAATGGGAAAGGACGGAGAGGTGGAGAAAGAGCTCAATCAAGGTAGAATAAATCATTTTTAAAGATAAAAACACTTTCAGCAAAGAAACCTTGTATTAATACGACATTTCACTCACTGAGGACTTCATCATACACTTGATAAAAACAACAGAGGATAGTTTTTACTGAAAGTCTCTTTTTGCCACTATTCTCGGCTCAAATACATTCGTTTACATCGGTATACACTTTACAGACAATTTCCGGTTAAAAAATTCTATCTCTCGTTTGAATAATTTTTGATTAATCTGAAAAAAAAAATGTCTAAAATGATCTGTACACACAGCCACACATCAAAGCAGTGATCTCGTTGAAACAATTGTTGTAATTATAAGTTGTACCCAAATAAACGTAAATGACAATTGCATACTGAACCTGCCAGTCACATGAGAAAAATATGTGGCAGTTTGTCAAATTT
The DNA here is from genome assembly GCF_038502225.1 of Cherax quadricarinatus. Lineage (NCBI taxonomy): Eukaryota > Metazoa > Arthropoda > Malacostraca > Decapoda > Parastacidae > Cherax > Cherax quadricarinatus. The sequence goes on along the minus strand of NC_091325.1, from coordinate 9,370,792 downwards.
TTACGTCCTTCTCTCATAGACGAGAACGACTAAGAGAGAGAATAGGCGCACATTACTGGGATATTAATCTCTATCGAGCAATTCAGGATAAAAATCTCTCCTTTGATATTTCTGAATTGTTTCATACGTGACCTCTTGACGTGTGCGTGATGAGGAATGCCAAACCGATTGATAGCTATAAAGTCCTTCACTTCTTACTGTTTTTCCCATCCTTTCATCGTACACTCTCTCTCTCCCACTCTATTGTTCATACCTCCTCACATCTCTTTCACCCCTATCGCCAATATACATTTTACCCCAGTTATTCCCGGCGGCTATTCCTCACTTACTTGTAGTTTGTTCCAGCAGTGAAACTACCCAACCATTCTTGTACCACGAATGATGCTTAAAAAAAATTAACTTTTCCTAGTTAAACTCAGCCAGATTTGTCTTAGCTGTATTGCTTATCTGTGGCTAAATATGTGCTTTTAATTTTATATAATTTAACCAAACCTAACCTAACCTAACCTAACCCAACCTAACCTAACAAAACCTAACCCTACCTAACCTAACCTAAAGAAAATGGTATTTTTAGAGGTACAAGAAGCGTTAATAAACTATAACTAGGAGATCGTAACAATATTAATGGCGTGGAGAAATTTTCTCCAGGAGGGGGGGTATCATCCCCTTCAGCCCTTCCAGCCCCCCGAGGGACTCGGTCCTCCAGAGGGGCTGATAGCCTCTCTTGCTTCCGCATGATCAGTTAATGGAAGCAGATGCTACAGTGTGTATCAGTCAGAAGTCACGTACTCTCCTTGCAAGAGATCAGCGTTGCACCATAGTGTTCTGCAATTGCTGTATAAACCCGTAGGGTTTATACAGCAATTGGGGAATGTGAGGAAGTGGTAATCAGGTTAGAACTGATGAAGGGAAAGGTGTCTACAATTCCTTAAATCAAGAGCACCTCACTAACTACCAGCAGTGATAAAAAATAATTAAGATAAGCGTATTCCTAGGAGCCTCGAGCAGGCCAGAGAATTTTCTTTACAGGAGTGACTGATGTTACTTTGCAGTATGAATATATCGTGTACCAGCCCTTGTGCAGTGATGACAGTGCCGGTCTGCGAGAGGTGTCGAGCAGGTCCAAGCGTAATCCGCAACAGTACAATTTGCGGTCAGCCTTTCTGATGATCACCAGAGAGCACGCGACGCTCTCTTAATGTACCCTACACACGATAATGCCAGAGCTAAGCCCTGGCACACAGTATACTCAGTGCTTCCTCCTTTCCTATTACATCGCCATGCACGTTTTTATTAAGAAGCAGTTAAATCTCTTTGTTCATATTTTGAAGTCGGCAATGCTATCAAAGGGAGTGGAGGGCAGGAGGAGAGAGAGACTTCTGCTTTTCTGCAGTGGTCTCATCTGTATAGATTATATAGATTATAGAATGTATGGTCATTGCTAGTATCAGTGGTTATTTGTCAGGAAGAAGGAAAGCATCTCCTGCGCAGGTCTACAATATTTCTGATGATGGACGGCTAGTGACTATATAACCGTTTGTTACATCAGTTCCCTCTAGCGGTGGTTAAGTAATCGCTTGTTACACTAGTGCTGTCTAGCGGTGGTTAATTGCTAATATAATTGTCTCAAGATACGGCTGATAAGCGCTTCATTTACATCAGAAACTGGAGAAGATCATTAAGCACCGCTGGCTTACCGATGCTACATAACCTTGGTGAAGCATCCGGTAATGTACTGGACCAAGGTTTTCTAAACCATTTTTGAAACAAAGAATTTGTTTCAAAAATGGTTTAGAATCGAATTTCCTTTTTTTTTTTTTTTTGTTTTTTGTTTTTTTTTATGTACAACGACGGCACGTCTTCCACAACAACCAGCATCCCGTCCGCACTTCTGGTGCCCAAAACAAGCGCACAATAAGGCACCTGCTACCCATGGGAAGACTAATCTGAACCAAGAGATGCATTGCATTTTGTTCAAATCCAGCGACGAAGATATAAATTATGGATGAAGCTTTGAACTGCAACTGAGGAGGAAATGACAAAAAGCTTGGGAATTGCATTTTACTTTTAAAAGAATCAGTGTTCAGCCAGCCTGTGAAAAGAGGGAGGGAGGGAGGAAGGAAGAAAGAGAGGGGTTGATGAAGGAATGAAAGGGAGGGAGGGAAGAAGGAAAAGAAGCGAAATGTTGAAGCAGAAATTTTCGCTTAGAATTTATGCTTTCTGAGTTCTTTCCCTCTTCTCCTCAAACTCAGGCATCAAACTTCAAGAGTATTCACGCTGTTATAAATATCACTGTCCCCAACGTCCACTGACATCTTTTTTCATCATCCCACCTCGAGCTCCAACTGAAATAATTCAGCTTGAAAACAGTAATAAACGACCGCAGCCTTTTCAATGATTACGGAGATACGAACTGGCATATAGTAAAATGCTTGATGCAGTTTTCAAACCAGCCACCTACTATATACTTGTATGGTTAGGAGAGGCTCCTGAATGTAAAGCCCATCTTCAAAAATCTGAACCATTTGAGAGAACATGTTCTCTGGAAATGAAACAATATTCGCTACCAGGCAGATGTAACCTTTTTCTTTTATTATTGCCGGGTAACTTTCGGAAATGTAAGTTAATTCACTTTAACGGATGCTGTATCATTTAAGAAAAGTCCCAAAACAAATCGGAATGTCCCAAAGATTTTTTTTTTTATATGGTATGCTCCATACGAAGTAACTAATGCCTAAAATTTTAATGTAATTCGAACTGGCGTCTAGTCTAACTAAACTGAGAACAGCAATTATTGAAATTTCCGCTACATATCAAGCACACACAAATGCACGAAGGACAGTTCATGGGAAAGTGGCTGCTCTAGATGGAGAACACAGGCGATATTGTGACCTACCAGCAGATTTTCACTGAACATTTCTCCTGCAAATACAACCAGTAACCAGTGACAGAATCTTACTTATGGGCTTCTCAGCAGGATGATCAGCAGACCTCTGCCATCCTCTTGTACGAAGAATGGCAACGTAGCTCAGTTTGTTTTCCCTCTGTGTTGATTTCCATCCCCACTACCATTCTCCTCATCTCCTCCTTCACAAATGTCCACCATCACTCTCCTTCACCACTACTTTCCTTCACTACTACTCTCCTTCGCCATCACTCTCCTCCGCCAGTTTCACAGCTGAATCTCGTAGTATAATTTCTCCAGGTAACTTATGCTTTTTTCATGAAAGTTAAAACGACTACGAGCTTTGCTTCGCTGTTTTTTTTAGGCACCGACCATTAACCGGGCATGAAGTGCTCATTTATGGGTGGACAAAGTTTACCCTTAATGGGGAAGCCTGACACCAGGTGGGGAGGGAGAAGGGGAACCTGGTATAACCTTATTTACCACCTAAAGTTAAAAAAAAATCTAAAACGTGAAAGTGCTAGTCAACTTGTATTTCGAACCTTGACTTTGGAGCTTATTTTTGCTACCTTGAGTGATATTCGTGGAAGTTGAATTCACGTAAAATCAGAATATTTCAAACTAGTTTGATATTTATCGATGCATATCTTGCTATCATGTTTAGAAATTCAATCGTGAGCGAACCTAAGTAGACGAATAGACAGGTAGATGGATAGGCTGGCACGCTGACAGGCAGATAGACTAGAAGATCGGCATACTGCCAGATATTCACACAGACAAGCACACTCACAGACAGGCAGACAGACTTGCAGGTATACTAACAGACAAGTAGACATTCAGGCTGGCACACTAACAGGTAGGTACATATGCAGACAGGTAGAAAGATAGGAAGGCACATTAATGAGAAGATAGACAAGAAGATTGGCACATTGACGGATAACTAGACAGGAAGAGGACAGAGAAGCAGGAAAGAGAGCCGGACTACCACGTAATAAAAGCAGTATAACAAAAAAAAGGAGAATGTAAATAATTAAAAGAACATACAACAATATGAATGTACATAAAAAAATATGATATTTACCCCAATATACATGAGAGATTGAGAAAGCAGACGAGAAAATTTTGGAAACTAACAATGGAGACCTTTATTTTTATTGCGATGAAGCTGTATAAAAAATTAAATATCATTTGAAACTTATGTGAATGATGGTAAGTGAAATGAGCCCCTAGCAAATGCTACATGTGCAACAATTATTAAACGAAATAGCTAAAATAAAGAAAATAGGACACCAAGAGTTTTACTCCTGTAGCCAAAAATATGTAGTTAAAATAAATGGTAAAAAAGAAGTTACCTGCTATGAGTTTGAACACGGAAGTTTTCACATCCATATACACAACATGCGTAAGAGAATCACTTATCAAGCATAAAATAAAACTTAAGAAACAAAAAGTTCAAAGGTTTTGCTGTAAGATTTTGAATTATCGGTCTCTTGGTGTAAAGATTCCACAGGAGACGCATATCACTCGAATAGCTTGGAAGAAACTCAGGAGCCTCTTGATTATTGAATACTCAAGGTGTGAGTTCCATGCCGGAGCTCACACCTGCTCAAGCATGTAAAAAAAAAAACTAGAGAAGGGGTAGAAATTCACAAGGGACTAGTCCTGGAATTAAAAACAAAATGATGCTTGAGGAAAGTCTAAAAAGTGATAATAATAACCCTTTCAGCAAAGTAGCTCTATGAAAGTCATGATAAATAATACAAAATTCTCGAAGAACTTGATAAGGCAGACAAGGACAGACGGAAAGGCAAAGTTTGGGAACGAAGAGGAAGGAGGGCAGTGAATGAATCAAATGAGCACAGACAATAAGAAACATTTCAACTTCAGGGTGGCCATGAAGTGGAATGACTTACAGTACTTGAACAGTTTTAAGGATAAATACGACAGGAATAAATACGGGCAGAAAACTAGAGGAAACCTGTAATAAGGAAAAGAATGAGGTGTAACTAGGCACTGCATTTCGACTTGTGCAACCACTACTAGTCAAAACACTTCCTTCTCAGTTATTGAAATTTAAAACGGGGGAAACGAGGATTTTGGCTCGCGAGCTGAGCAGAACTGGTCGGCGACTTTCCAACATTTCCCTCGGGAACTTTTATTACTTCGAAACAATTTGGCGATAACTTTCCAAAGAAGTGAGAGCGAAAATTACAACACTATCCAAAGTTTTATATCAGCTGAAGAATATGTAAAGAGAGAGAGAGAGAGAGAGAGAGAGAGAGAGAGAGAGAGAGAGAGAGAGAGAGAGAGAGAGGGAGAGAGAAAGAGAGACTGAGGTAGGGAGGTGAGGAGAAAGACATGAGAGTAGTGTGGGGAGGCAGATAAAGTGTAGAAGAGAAAAAGGGCAATAACGGTGGACACAATATAGAAAATCGTATATAAAAGATATGGCTATTACACATATAGTGGCGAGCAGAAGGGAAAAACAAGAAAATAGAAGAGAAGTTGTAAATTAAAGTCAAGAAAGTGAAAGAAAAGAAGAGAAATGAAAAAGAAGAAGAAAGTAGAGAAGAGGGATAAAGTGCATAGGGAAGATAATGTGAGGAAAAAAAAAGTAAATGGAGCATTGAATAAGTAGATCTTGTGCCACTACTTCCCAAACACTGGTATCAGGTCTTGTGCCACTACTTCCCAAACACTGGTATCAGGTCTTGTGCCACTACTTCCCAAACACTGGTATCAGGTTTTGTGCCACTACTTCCCAAACACTGGTATCAGGTCTTGTGCCACCACTTCCCAAACACTGGTATCAGGTCTTGTGCCACTACTTCCCAAACACTGGTATCAGGTCTTGTGCCACCACTTCCCAAACACTGGTATCAGGTCTTGTGCCACCACTTCCCAAACACTGGTATCAGGTCTTGTGCCACTACTTCCCAAACACTGGTATCAGGTCATGTGCCACCACTTCCCAAACACTGGTATCAGGTCTTGTGCCACTACTTCCCAAACACTGGTATCAGGTCTTGTGCCACCACCTCCCAAACACTGGTATCAGGTCTTGTGCCACTACTTCCCAAACACTGGTATCAGGTCTTGTGCCACTACTTCCCAAACACTGGTATCAGGTCTTGTGCCACTACTTCCCAAACACTGGTATCAGGTCTTGTGCCACTACTTCCCAAACACTGGTATCAGGTCTTGTGCCACTACTTCCCAAACACTGGTATCAGGTCTTGTGCCACTACTTCCCAAACACTGGTATCATGTCTTGTGCCACTACTTCCCAAACACTGGTATCAGGTCTTGTGCCACTACTTCCCAAACACTGGTATCAGGTCTTGTGCCACCACTTCCCTAACACTGGTATCAGGTCTTGTGCCACCACTTCCCAAACACTGGTATCAGGTCTTGTGCCACTACTTCCCAAACACTGGTATCAGGTCTTGTGCCACCACTTCCCAAACACTGGTATCAGGTCTTGTGCAACTACTTCCCAAACACTGGTATCAGGTCTTGTGCCACTACTTCCCAAACACTGGTATCAGGTCTTGTGCCACTACTTCCCAAACACTGGTATCAGGTCTTGTGCCACTACTTCCCAAACACTGGTATCAGGTCTTGTGCCACTACTTCCCAAACACTGGTATCAGGTCTTGTGCCACTACTTCCCAAACACTGGTATCAGGTCTTGTGCCACCACTTCCCAAACACTGGTATCAGGTCTTGTGCCACCACTTCCCAAACACTGGTATCAGGTCTTGTGCCACTACTTCCCAAACACTGGTATCAGGTCTTGTGCCACTACTTCCCAAACACTGGTATCAGGTCTTGTGCCACTACTTCCCAAACACTGGTATCAGGTCTTGTGCCACCACTTCCCAAACACTGGTATCAGGTCTTGTGCCACTACTTCCCAAACACTGGTATCAGGTCTTGTGCCACTACTTCCCAAACACTGGTATCAGGTCTTGTGCCACCACTTCCCAAACACTGGTATCAGGTCTTGTGCCACTACTTCCCAAACACTGGTATCAGGTCTTGTGCCACCACTTCCCAAACACTGGTATCAGGTCTTGTGCCACTACTTCCCAAACACTGGTATCAGGTCTTGTGCCACCACTTCCCAAACACTGGTATCAGGTCTTGTGCCACCACTTCCCAAACACTGGTATCAGGTCTTGTGCCACTACTTCCCAAACACTGGTATCAGGTCTTGTGCCACTACTTCCCAAACACTGGTATCAGGTCTTGTGCCACTACTTCCCAAACACTGGTATCAGGTCTTGTGCCACTACTTCCCAAACACTGGTATCAGGTCTTGTGCCACCACTTCCCAAACACTGGTATCAGGTTTTGTGCCACCACTTCCCAAACACTGGTATCAGGTCTTGTGCCACTACTTCCCAAACACTGGTATCAGGTCTTGTGCCACTACTTCCCAAACACTGGTATCAGGTCTTGTGCCACTACTTCCCAAACACTGGTATCAGGTTTTGTGCCACCACTTCCCAAACACTGGTATCAGGTCTTGTGCCACCACTTCCCAAACACTGGTATCAGGTCTTATGCCATCACTTCCCAAACACTGGTATCAGATTTCCTGCCACCATTTTCCAAACACTGTTATCAGGTCTTTTGCCAACATTTCCCAAACACTGGTACCAGGTCTTGTACCAACAGTTCCCAAACACTGGTATTATTTCTTGTGCCACCACTTCCTAAACACTAGTATCAGGTCTTGTGCCAACATTTCCCAAACACTAGTATCAGGTCTTGTGCCAACAGTTCCTTAACACTGGTATCAAGTATTGTGCCAACAGTTCCCAAATACTGGTATCAGGTGCTCTGCCAACAGTTCCCAAGCACTGGTATCAAGTCTTGTGCCAACAGTTCCCGAGCACTGGTAGCAGGTGATAAGAGCTAAGAAACGTGATTTGACAAAGGTAAAGTGGTGAGTGATAAAGGAAGTGGCGAAAGATAGGAGAAGTGGTGAGAGGTAGGGGAAGTGGTGAGAGGTAAGGGGAAATGTGAGAGATAGGGAAAGAGGTGAGAGGAAGAAAAAGTGGTTGGATGGGTCAGTAGTTAGTGAGACGTAGGTAAAATAAAAAGGGAGTATAGATAGTAATGGGAATTATAATAAAGGGAGGATGGACTCATGGAAAGTGAATACGACGTAAAAAAAAAAAATCAGCGAGAAAGCGAAAGCTAAGTAGGAAAAGTTAGAAGTAGATACAACAGGACGTCAATATATGGGTGGGGAGGGAAATCTGCTGCCTAGAGTCGTCAACTTCGCTCCAAGGACTTTCACCACTACATTATGAAGTCTTCCCTCCCTCCCCCATCATACTATCACTCCGTTTACTACACTTTCCACTTTCCCACTTTTCCTTGGACAGACAGAAAGCGACGTCCCAGTTCTCTCTTGCCCTCCCCCGCCCCCACACACACATATTATTTTTATTTTTATGTAAGTAACACGATTGAAAATATATCACAGAATGGCCTGGAAGTTCAGGACTCACCTGCCATGGCTTCAACTCCACCCGTTCTGTGATTTATGTAAATATGCTGTAGCTAATGTGTGAGTGGAACACTATTGATTAAGTGTAATTCGTCGGAATAATAGCATTATGAATTATAATTTAAAAAAAAAAAACATTGAAGGTACTTATAAATTCGAGGATACAGAAACAACAACCAACCTGTGCTTATGTTGACAAAATAGTCAGCGGAGTCGGAAAAACTAGGAAGGAAATTCACAACCATCATAAATTGGACATGAAAACTAAACATCGTTTCAGTTGACCTTGAATCATTATATATGCAAATTATAAAAAGAATCGTGCTTAATAGTAAATCATATAAGCATAATGAGCTTGTTTTAGAGATAAATTTGGAGACTCTGTTCGGTTACACAGCGACCAAAATAAATCTAGCTACATAATACGTTAGTCCAAAATAAAAATATGCAGCTGTAGTGTGGCGTTCGTAACATGAATAGGCAGAACAAGAATCCAGAATTGTAAACCGAGAAAGAAATTTATGACGAAATTGCATGCAGAAATTCTTTTTACAATCCGAGTGGTGGACTGCTGGAAGGGGAGTCAAGAAGAGGAAGTTTTTTTCTTTTGTAAATATTAAAAACTTTAAAAAAATAACGACAACTAAATACTAAAGACGTAACTCTTCGAGCATAATTCTGTTTCCATTGCTACAAAATTGTAGTCACCTTTAAACACTCAAACACAAACATTCGTTACAACTTTCACTTCCCGGCTGGTGATGTTGACAGGCAGATAGACTGCAACTATTCACTCCCACGAGCAATCTGGTCTCCGAGGATAGCGTGATCACCTCTTTCTCTCTCTCTCTCTCTCTCTCTCTCTCTCTCTCTCTCTCTCTCTCTCTCTCTCTCTCTCTCTCTCTCTCTCTCTCTCTCTCTTCTTTCCACACATCCGTGACTGTACTACTTCACGCTTCGCGACAAGGAGCTTGCTTCTGCATTCCTAGGAGCCGCAGGGATTCTTACCGCTCTCCTCAATATATACCAAGAATCCACATAGCATGATTTGATCTTCAATAATTTTTTAGACTGGCCGAGTAAGCTAATATAATACCTCGATCATATAATAAAAACTTCTAGTGTCGGGTCTCAGCTCCTGGCCCTGTTTCATCGCTAACCGGTAGTGAGCCCACCCTCTCCTAACTTCTTAAAGGTAAGTATGAATCCTGCCTCTACCACTCCACTTCCTAACTACTCTAAGGCTGAATAAATGCTTCCTAACATCTCTGCGATTCATCTGTTTTCAACTTCGGGTTGTACCTTCTTGTTCCTGTTTCTCGTCTCTCGTCCATCCCTTCAGTTCCTTTCAGTATCGTATACGCTGTCACCTTTAGTCCTTCTTTCATCTAATGTTATCAGGCTTAGCACCCAAAATCTCTCCACATAGGACATACCCTTTTGCTCCGGGGATAGTCTCGCTGCAAACCCATACATTTTCCAATCTTTCTTGATAAACTTGATACGGTGTGGCATCCTTACCAGTGATTCATACACCAATCAGGGCCTCACGAATCCCACGTACAGTATCGTGATTGACTACTTGCTCAGATTTCTGAAAGCTAGTCTTAAATTCGTAGACGCACATTTGTTGCAGCAGTTACGTGTGTGTGTGTTCGTGAGGGTAAGTGAATTTATGTGTTTATCTATTGGTGAAAACCTGTTTGTAGCTACTGAATCAGAGTTATGTTCAAGGTGTATCGTTTTCCGTGATAAATTCTTCTTATATTCTCTCAATTCCCAATGGGTGTAGCCAGTATCAGGCCTTCCCGTATCCTATTATAGCATTCCTAAACTCCGTAAAGAAAAAGTTAATGGTATATGCTTCTTCCGCCTCATTATAATTATTATAATCTTAATTAAGCGCTAAGCCCACATCTCTTTCTTCATGTTTAAAACGGTAAGAAATTTGTTTATTTTCATTTTTTATTTTGATCTTGGATTTGTGTTTTTAACTGGTACTTGATAATTATTCACAAGCTTGTCTTTGGACTATCTTTAATTTATCCACACATATTTAAAAGTGCGAATTACACACTACAGCAATGGATTTGAAATTTTTCCTTGACGATCCTTTTTTCAGTATTGTGTTTCTCCTATCATATTCCCAATGGATACTGTAAGGTTCTTCTGTGTACAATATTAATTTCCTAACGATTTAATTTATGTGGTCTTCCAATGATAGTCATTTGTCTAGTTCTTACAGACCTTCTCTTCCCTTTCTCTGTCGGACGTTATCAGTATATAATTATCATTACCATGGGGAGCGCTAAACCCGTAGGGATTATACAGCTCCTGTGGTGGGGGGGTTGATGGAAGGTATTCAGGCTTAATTCGGGTAATTGGAACACAGATCCAATTCCCTAGACCAAAAGCCCCTCAGCAGCATAAACGAAGCTCCCTTGACGGAGTTTTCAGTACACCATTTTATCAGTCTGTATTCTACTTGTGGCCTCTGAAAACTTTCTCCGTCACTGGTATGACGAGAGATTAGTCATCACTGTCAGAAGTGTAATTATTCACTTCTGTTAATAAGAGAAGTAACGAAAATATTCTCTACTGTCAGAAAGGAAATTAATCACTGTTAAGATCACAGATTATTCATTATTAATAAGTCAGTTATTCATTACTGTTAAGGCGTATAATTCTTCATTACTGATTAGACTCGTAATTGTCCAGGAAGTGTGATTCATCCACAGGAAGTATTAGAGGCGGGGCTCACTGCGCACCAGATGACTCACTGTTGACGGCGAGTGGCTTGACGAGGCGGCTTATGAGACTATGAGTAAAATATCCATCAAGGGATATATAGGGGAAAAGGGTGCCTTGATGATGCTGAAAGGCTTTTGATCCAACGAACTGGCGTAATCCTCCCTTCCTGCAATCAAACCTGATCACCATTCACTTAAAGTTTTGTAACCCTTGCGTGTTTAGTCATGCCCCGTGAATTAATAATATTCAGAGAAATCATATAAATAATTATTCATATTGTAATGTATATATTCTTTTCTAGCCAGGAATAGCTGCATAAATGTGTAATTTATTCACTTTAGAAAATAAGAAAAAATAAATTTCGTGTGATATGAGAGTGTATTCGTAATTAATATTAATAGAAATATATAAAAAATCAGACATTTAAAAAATATATATCAAAGAATTATTACTCAAATGAAGACCATTACAATGCTTATGGACAAATAAATTCAATAGGTTTCACATCTTGATATTTATCAGAATCAGTGTCAACTCAGGCTCATACCAGAATCCTTCAGAATAATCTCATCTGTAGTTTTTGCCAGAATCTGTTTCAGCTTTGGTTCATTCGGTCTAAGCCGTGTCATAATCTCGTGCACTTTTGTCCCTTACCCTGTGAGATCACTGATATAAATGACTCTCAAGAGCGAGAAAGAGAGAGAGAGAGAGAGAGAGAGAGAGAGAGAGAGAGAGAGAGAGAGAGAGAGAGAGAGAGAGAGAGAGAGAGAGAGAGAGAGAGAGAGAGAGAGAGAGAGAGAAAGAGAGAGAGAAAGAGAGAGAGAGAGATGTAATTCCCACTCGAGGTATGACAAAATTACTAAGAGGATTGAATGGCACGCAAGACAAGCGAGAATAGGATAAAAAGTTTGTAAGTGTACACTAGCCTGGTAATTCTCAGAACAATGCCTTCCGAAAATTGTCTGGCAACATTTTTGTTCCAGTGGGCCTGATCTCTAACCGCTGAAGAAAAGATGACGCACTGCAACAGTGCTTCAGTGTGTGTAGCAACAACCTGCGTTGCTTCTCTGTTCTTCTCCTGTTGCATCCTCGCCTCAGCAGCTTCCAACATTCTTCTTTTCTGCTTCCTTCCTAAATTTAACAAATTCCTTTATGACTTCTTCATATAGGCTGTATAAGGAGTTTAAGAGAATGTAGGGAATATTTAAGAGGTGTGGACGGTTTTCACTTCGTATTTTAAATGAGAGTTATTCTCACTATGCTTATAAATTGGCTTCATAGTCTTCATTTTGTTAACATTAGCTAATTAATTTACTTTTTATTACATACGCATTATTCTCTTTAAACAAATTATCCATCATGGAATTTTTCTAAACCACCACCATTTTAGTCTATTCACCGAAGTCCGTTCATTAAGTAAATCCATAAAAAATGCACATTCAACCTTTAGGAAAATTGTTGTATTACCAAAAGCATTGCTTTATACCTTGAGTATACCCGTAGAGGGTTTCGGGGGTAAACGCCCCCGTAACCCTGTCTGAAACCAGGCCTTGTGGTAAATCAGGGACTTATCAACCAAGCTATGACTGCTGGTCGCATGTAAACCGACGTACGAACCACAGCCTGGCTGATCAGACTTTAGGTTTATGTCCAGTGCCTTCTTGAAGACAGCCATGAATCTAATGGGTTAATCTTCCCCCTTATGTATGCTTGGGTTACATATTGTGGCCCAAGAATGTTCAACTGCCTCCCAGCATACATAAGCGGGATTGTCAATGGACCCCTAGCTGTCTTCAAGAAGGCGCTGGACAGGCATCTGAAGTCAGTACCTGATCACCCTGCCAATATGCAATCAGCCTATCGCTCAGTCTGGGCGATAGCGACCCCAGAAAGAATATAATCCAGTTATCACTAAAGCAAGATCACTCTAAATACTCAAGAAAAAAAATAAAATCAATTTGATAAAAAAGAGACCCTTAAAAATTTCGAAGCTTTTGAGTATATATATTGTCGTGCCGATTAGGTAAAATTGATTAATTAGGAAGAACTCATTTAAAATTAAGTCCTTTCTAAAATTTTCTCTTACATTTAAAGATTCTTTTTATTTATGTTAATGTAAAAATTAATATTTTTGTACGAAAAGAACATTATAAAACTTACCTTACTTAGCCTAATCTAACTAATATATTTTAGATAAGTTTACAATAATTTAATAATAAACAAACACAATGAAATATATATATATATATATATATATATATATATATATATATATATATATATATATATATATATATATATATATATATATATATATATATATATATATATATATATATATATATATATATATATATATATATATGCAATAAGATCACAGTAAACAGGTGATTTCAAAATATGCAAAACAACCACTCTGAAAGAATAGAGAAATTCCAAGCGCTTTCGTGACTACTCACATTATCAAGGAACTATGAAAGTAAAGCATCCAAGGAAGCTATATAAGGGGTCTGGCCAGCACCTCACTATCAGATCCCACAACGGTTAAACACGTGACGCGCGGCGACCCAACTTGGATAGGTCCTTTGCACAACTCACCCACAAACTATTCTACCCAAGAAAATTTAAAACTATACACTGGACAAATAATAATTTATAAATTTTCTTTGGTAGAATAGTTTGTGGGTGAGTTGTGCAAAGGACCTATCCAAGTTGGGTCGCCGCGCGTCACGTGTTTAACCGTTGTGGGATCTGATAGTGAGGTGCTGGCCAGACCCCTTATATAGCTTCCTTGGATGCTTTACTTTCATAGTTCCTTGATAATGTGAGTAGTCACGAAAGCGCTTGGAATTTCTCTATTCTTTCAGAGTGGTTGTCTTGCATATATATATATATATATATATATATATATATATATATATATATATATATATATATATATATATATATATATATATATATATTTGTTAGGTTCAGAATGATTTTTGCGATATTATTGCATACACAAATTTTCATTTGCCTTAGTTACTATTTAAGCCAAAATCGCAAGTTATACCTATTCGGCACGACATGCTCCAAATTTATGGAACTGACGGATGACTGGCTACTTGATAAAAATTCGTGATCTATGTTGGGAAAAATAATTATGTGAAATACAAATCAAAGTAGATTTTGGGAAGATTCAAAGAATTTTAAAAAATCTTTAATCATCACAGTTCTGATTCCAATGTACATCAGTATTTTTTCCTTCAGCAAAACTGAAGAAGAAAAATAGAAACAAGGTTGTTTGGTTTCAAGGAATTTTTATATTGTTTGGATCATTGAAACACTTTTAGCAGTTATTCAAAACATTTTAAATGCAGATAATTTACACTTTAAAAGCTGCGTCATTGCAATAATATACTATAATTTACTGGAATATATAAGAAAACTAACATGTTAGTAAAGGAAGTGAGAGATATTTTTAAAATGTTTATTCTGAAATAAGTATATTTAAATGTTTAAGACAATTTAGGAACAATAAACATTCGTATGAAACTCATGGAAAGACATTTTTATTCACAGAATCATTGATCACTGGACCAGAGTGACCTCCGATGTTCTCTTAAGAAATGATTTGACAAACACATCAAAATTTCAAGTGAACATATTACAAAGACCTACATATGAACAGAACGTCCTCCTCCCCAAGACTGGCTGTGTTATGTGAGAGATTTTTTTCCCCATTAGGACTTAAACAGAAGACACAAGACAAATGAGGTCAATCCATAGTTGACTCGCCAGTCTGCCTCTACTGAGCTTAAGACAACTGTCATTTTTACAAAATGCAACAGTTGTATGGCTATTTGTCTCCAAAATTATTTATATTTTAATTATTCTAGTTGTAGGAGCAGCAGATGTAAAATAGTAATTTCATTTTAGCCCACATTTTCATTCCAGAAGTGTGACCGGAAAATGAAGAGAGCCTTCTGCTTAACTATCCTGATTCCGTTTGACTTTAAAAAAAAAAAACGCAGCGATGGCAAGATACCTTGATACTGACCTTAAGGTCTTCCATTGCAAGGACATTCCATGTACTCCACGTTCTCCTCGTTATCCTAAGTTTTTTCTTTCACCATTTTTCTTCTCTGCTCCTCTACCCTCATCTTCCTTCTTTACCTCTTCTTCCTCATTCTCATCTGAAGACTCGACCGAGTTTTGTGTCAGAGTTTTATACAGAGACTAGCAAGGAGGTGCTAGAGGATAATTACGCAGCTGTCACGCACATCTTCGATGTCTGGCAGCTCGTACCAGCTATCCATTACTTCTAGTACAGATGAAGCTACCAGCATTTTCTGGCGCGTAAACCAACCGACACGTAAACATTTCCGGATAGTTGAGCAATGTGGACCTTGCCTGGGAAAAAATGGCTTCTTTTAACAATTGTTTACCCTTGCTCAAATAGCAAACAATGTTTTTCTTCTACTTTCCCTCATACTTACCTACCCAGTAACACTCTTGCCCTCCCTCACAGCTGGCGCTATTCTACATTTATTTAACCAAGCCTAAACTTCTGCTTCCAATACACAAACTCTTCAAAAATATTTCAATGAAGAAAAACTCAGCCAGCGAAACAAAAACAAACATACTGTTCAAAATTTATAAACGCACTCACAGAAGCAATAACAATAGCGAAAATACACGCACACTCACACGCACATATACAGATGGGAAGTGTGAAAAGATGAAGCATAGGGGCGTAAGAAGAAACTGTTTCAGTGTACGTATATCAAAATGGAACGAGCTATATGAGAAGAAAGATGATGGTAGAAGCATGCAAACTTTAAGAATTCCAAATTATGCATCACAGACACATGAGGGAAATGTCTCTCATATTTCTTATTTATGTAAATGACTTTCTGAAAAAAAAAATAATGCATTTGGGTTTTGTACAAGAATCCTTTGCTTTATAATGACTGTAAATTTCCTCTCGATGAAGTAGATAAGTGCCATGTACTATAAGAAAGCGATAACAAGCCAAGAAAAAAATATAGTTTTTGACGAAAATATTACTATCACACAGAGACTGAATTCAAAGAGTTATTATAAACAAAATACTGTCGTCGTAAAAATTTCATTAATTAATGAATCGTGTATTACACCGGTCATCTTTTCAATAGCCTTCAGATATAGAAACTAATGCTTAAATAAGAGCAGCCTAGTTTATGCCGTGACTTTATTATGTAAACGAAGTCTGGTACCTGTACCTAAGTCAGGACAAGAGGATGGGACGGAATCAGTTACATTCAAGGTACAATATTACTTCAGATCCAGTATACTGTATATACAAATGAGCAAGCTGGAAAACATTCCACATGAAAATAGTGAAATAACCTTCCGACCCATTCTAGGCAGGTCCTACCCACACCCCGTCGAGCAATGTCCAGCAGCTGGAGCTGAATTACCACAAATACAGGTGAGCATATTCTGCAGAGAGGCACAGTATGGACCACCAGGGGAGAGACCACAGGAGTGGGCGCTTCCCCTCCCCAACACGCGAACACCCACACCCAGCCATTTGTCACTGTTGATTAGACTGTCCGGTGTCAAATGAGTGTACTGGGGGCTGTGGCATACCCAACTCGCATGCCTCCACCACCCTGGCACCCTTTGATGTGCCTTGTCTGCCTATCCGTCACTTCTGTTCCAGCTGTTGCACCACTAGATAACATCCACTTCCAGTGCCAGTGGATAACATCCACTTCCAGCTCCACTGGATAACATCCACTGCCAGTATCAGTGGATAACATCTACTTCCATTACCAGTGGAAAACATCCACATCCAGCTAAAATTAAAATTTTTGGGTAGAATATAAGTCGTGTTTCGCGGATCCTTGACTACCTATTTAAATAATCATAAGAAGTCAGGGTGAGGTAGCCGCGAGGTCTAGTCTCCTCCTTACATGCCTTCTAGTTAATCTTTTATTTTTATAGTTCATTTATATTGTGAGGAATCACGAAAGCGCTTGGAATTTCAATAAATTTCACAGTGTTTTTTATGTATATATATACATATATATATATATATATATATATATATATATATATATATATATATATATATATATAATATATATATATATATATATATAATTTTATTTATATATAATCCTGGGCCGCAAATATTTGTCATGATAAATGCTTGATTTGCCCTTTTGTTTTTTTTCTTTTTCCAGTTACTGTATTTTGCCTTTTTATTCTTTATCCCATTTATTTTCTGCATCAGAAAAAACGAGAATTCTTGCATGCAGTATTAAACGAAAAATAAATTTACACCACCATTGCTATTTGAAAATGAATCCCCTGAAACAAATTTAAATAATGAAAGAATGTTCATTTTCAAATATACGCGTATTTTATTACCATTTACTAACAAAATTTATTCAATATTTCCAGGTCCTCCTGAAATGCGTAACTTCTGAGCAGAGAAGATCTTTGACTTGGTATATGACTTATTTCACAGATAACGATGCAATAGCACTATCGCGGCGATGTGAAAACCCAGGTAGACCTACCACAGGGCGATGTCGACGAGTCATTAAATCCTTATCAGCAATATTAAGCGAATATCAGAGTTCAGCACAGGAATTTCCAATAATAAGTGAAGAATTTCGGCGGATATGATGTACCTGGACAAAAGGGCAAGAAATGAACAAGGTAAGTGTGTGCGTGTTGGGTTCCACACCAGTCCGTACTCACGCTGGGTCGTTGACCCCCTGGAATAACCTCAAGGTAGGAAGGCGCCACTCAGCTTACACATTTATTTCCCCTTTTTATAACTTACTCATTAATACTTTAATATATTTCAATATTGATTTGGAAGAGTTAAATAAAACTAGCCTGCCATAATAAAAAAAAATCCTAATACGAGAGAGTTTGTAATTAAGTACCGGGTAATGCGTCAGAAAACTAATTGTAATGTGAAGACAAATGTCCATAATTTGAAAGGCTGTATATGCTATTAACTGCTGTGTTTAAGTTACAAAACTGATAAATTACTCGCAAAGTGACCTTTTCCGTCCACAGTCTCAGTCACAAAACAATAGCCTCGAGATCAAACAGCGACGCTGAAGTGGCCGCATCCAAACTTCTGAAAGTCTAATAACAGGGGCTGGTGCAGCCTCTGTAACCTCGCTTGTCAATAGGAAGCTGATAAGTCTCTGGTAAGTGAGTTAAGAAAAAAATACTGAAGGCATACGAATGCAGAGAATTTCTTTTCATACTGTTGTGCAATAGCTCTTTGCGGAAATTCAAGACGTTGCTGGTGGAAAGAGAATTTCGAGGAACTCCGAGCCACGCAGCTTGACAAACCTGATACCCACCGACTCGCATCTGTTTCCAAATTCGTAGAAAACCTCTGCTTGGGAGTGTTCCTGACATTATGATGAGGTACAGCAGAGCCGGGGGAAAAAATCTTATTTTGAAAGAATAGACCGGTGCCGAGAAAAGGAATTTTCTTGGTTGAGAAGTAAAATAACTTATATGCATTTGAATATTTGTATATATGTAAATTTATATATATATATATATATATATATATATATATATATATATATATATATATATATATATATTATATATATTATACCCACGAACGAGTGGTATTGATCAATAACAACACTGTGACTAGCCAAGGAATCGAACCCATGCTGCTTCGGCCTGCCTCATTGTGAGCGAAAACTCATGACGTTCTAGTCCACCGAACCACACAATCCTCAAGAATGACGCACCCAGCCAAGCTAAGTGTTGTACCCGTCTTCCGAGGACATACGGTGGTGTGGATGCTTCTCAGCTAATTTCATTCTTCTCACTGTTTGGTGTACTAGCCCAACGATCAGTATTTTATATTAATGTACAAACGAACGAATGGTATTGATAACTCTGGGTGCGTCATTCCTGAGGATTGTGTGATTCCCTGGACTAGGGCGTCATGAGTTTTCGCTCACCATGAGGTGGGCCAGAGCAGCATGAGTTCGACTCCTTTGCCAATCACAGTGTGTGTGTGTGTGTGTGTGTATATATATATATATATATATATATATATATATATATATATATATATATATATATATATATATATATATATATGCAAAACAACCACTGTGAAGGAATAGAGAAATTCCAAGCGCTTTCGTGACTACTCACATTATCAAGGAACAATATATATATATACATATATATATATGTATATATATATATATATATATATATATATATATATATATGCGTGTGTGTGTGTGTTTCTTTCAACACACCGGCCGCATCCCACCGAGGCGGGGTGGCCCAACAGGAAAAACGAAAGTTTCTCCTTATACAGTACATTTACTAATATATACAGGAGAAGGGGTTACTAACCCTTTGCTCCTGGCACGCATGGCTCACGGAGAAAAAATTCTGTTCCAGTTCCCCATGGAGATAAGTGGAAATAAACAAGAACAAAAACTAGTAAGAAAAATAAAAGAAATCCAGAAGAGTGTGTATATATATGCTTGTACATGCTGTGTAATGTGATTTAAATGTAAGCAGAAGTAGAAGTAGCAAGACGTACCTGAAATCGTGCATGTTTATGAGACAGAAAAAGACACCAGCAATACTACCATCATGTAAAACAATTACAGGTTTCCGTTTCACACTTGACAGAACTGTAGTACCTCCCTGGGTGGTTGCTTCTACCAACCTACTGTATATATATTATGGATAGAGGAAGAAAGGGAAAAGAAGAGAGGGAGAGAATTCACAATGATTCACTGTAAACAATACTTAAGAAGAGAAACGAATTCTATCTGCTGTCCGGCAGTCCTGAGATTACACACCTGTCTCACACCTGGCCACAGGCCATTTCTACGGGCTGGTAATCTTAGAACTGCCGAGTCGTGGATTAGAATCTCACAAACCTTGCTAAAACTGTTAATATTCGTTCATGAAAGAAAGACTGATCAACTATCTCCAGTGGTTTTATATTCTCTCAGAAAATTAGCAAATCCTTCCATAAAATTTTATTAGAACAGCCACCCCCAACCCATGGATAATTTAATTTTGTTTTTAGACATAATAGACTTTCCCAACCCATACCACGGGCGGGGATAGAACCGGCGATCAGCGAGTCATAAAACTTCAGACCGATACGCTAGCCACTGGGCCAGCTGGCTACAATAAGATTCGTCCAACTAGGTATATTTATTCACCATAGGAAGGTTAGCATAGGCACCACTGTGGTGCCTATGCTGTATAATTACAGTTATTAACATTATGAAAAATAAGGTTAAACAATACTGTCATTATGAAATAAAGACTAGTAAAAACCGCTAAGGGGTCACTTAAATTTTAATAAAAATCAATAATTACCAAAGCCCATAATATTTCATCCCTCTCCTGAAGCAGTCCTTAATTTGGCAACTTTCCACATCCATCTGGCAACTAAGCCTGTTTCTCTGGCGTTTTCCCTGCGTTACATGTCCCACTCTTTGAACATATGTGCTGAGGTGATTGTGTACATGCTCGCCTAAGGCGCACCGGTCTCTACAATTTCTTGCGAGTGCTCCAGTTGTTTGTCTATTGCCTGAAGTCCTTAACTTTTAACGCTTTCATTCGGCTTTTGGGCTGCAAAGAGTCTTTTGTTAAGGTTTACTCTGTAGTTTGTGATGAATTACATTTTCTTATTCCTCCTCCCTTCCCCTCTCTCACACACAGAGTCTGTATGCCTCTGTCTGTGTGTCTCTTTCTCTTTCGTTTTCTCTCTCTGTCTCCAAAGATCCACAAATCTCTAACACATAAGGAATCTACAGGAATTTGTTTCTGATTTAATTTCACAGGCTATGAATTTAATAAATTTCACAAGTGAATTTAATAAATTTCACTGATAGAGTATTTAACTAAAATAATCTATATTAATGTACTTTGTTAATATTTTAAACAAAAATTTATTATGGGAACAGGATGAAGTTACTGCCAGCTGCGTGACAGAGCTTTAGTGTAGTCAGCTGACTTTGTTTTTACCTTAATGCTTGTGTTGCGAGAACTTGTTCGTACGAGAGATATTCAAGGAGTCAGTGATCACTGAAAGAAGTGATGCCCTTGAGAATGGTACAACTACAGTAGAACTAGTAACTACCACATGTCACTAAAGACAGGATAAAATGGGCATATCTGTTCTAAAATGCGAAGAGATAATCACGCAGACACCATTGTAGATACACAATGCTCACCTTGTTACATTTGATGTAGTTTTCTTTTAAATAACTTCTGGAAACTGGAAGACTACAGGGAAAGAGTCATTATCACGACAATATAAAAAATACTCGGAGCATAGAAAGTGTTGACAAAGACGGACAATCAGCCATCAAGATGGTCAGGACGAGAGGGTACAGATAGAAACTGAACACAAATGACTCAGAGAACTGAGAAAATTTACATCAAACGAGCAGTAAAAAAGTGGAATGAAGAAGAGAAATGTATAAAAGATATTAAATTTGTTTACGATGTTCAAAGCAAATACTGGCAAAGAAGCGTAACATCCGAAACACACACACACGATCAACGAAGAGGAGGGGCCAGGAGCTATGATTTGGCCCTTGCAACCACAAATTGGTGAATATAAATAGGTAAGTACAAACACACACACATACACTATATCGTTCTCAGTGAAACTTGTGTTCATCTTATAATTTTGTTTTTGCCACTTATCATTTTCTCTAATCTTCCCTTACATCACCCTGGAACAGAGAGGGTGACCATTCCTATCCTTGACAAGTTTCAGTAGTTCGCTGCGAAAAGGAAATTTTATATATATATATATATATCTTTTTTCATTTCGCAATATAGCTAGTGATTCCTAACTTTTAAATTTTCAAAAAGTTTCGACGCACAAACACGAGAACTCTCACAGCTGGGACGAGAAGGCTCACACAACATCTTTTGGTATATATCGTCACCGCCTCCCTCTATTACGCATTTTACATGGTTGTAAGAGAGCTATTTACGTTGGAGGTTGAGAAAGACCCCGTACATCATTGGAGCTTCTCTGGACCGGTGTGTCCAGGCTTAGGGATGAGTGAGCGCCCTTTTGATCGCCAGTAACGAAGAATAATGGTCAGTTCCAATCTCCTGTGAGGATGGGATTTTATTCTGTACACCCAGCTGAAATGAACTAAGGAACCACCTTTCTCTCATCTTCTTCTTCCTCCTCCTCCTCCTCCTCATCCTCTTCCTCCTCCTCTACATTCTACTCTTCTCTTCTTCTCTATCCCTCTTTTCATCTTCCTCTTTCCCACTTTTTCCTCCCCTCCTCCTACTCCTCCTCCTTCCCCTCCCCTACAAGGAAATGCTACCCGGCAGTGAATCTAGAGGCTCAATCCTATTTGTTGTGATGTATATAAAAAAGGGGATCACAGTGAGCGGGATTACAAAGAGAAGATCATCTGGTGTCGGGAAGCTGCGCAGAAGGGTATAGAGTGAGGATTAATGAAGTGGATGGGCTAGTTGGTGAGAACGGGTTAAGAAAGGAGAAAAGGGGGGAGAAGGATGGAGTATTTGCGAGGAAATAGAGCAGTAGCAGGAATAAACGGAAGGAAGGGGAGTGTAGACAAGTGGAAGGGGTGATGATTGTGGAAGATGGAGGAACTGATAAAACAGGAATTACTGTACCAGAAACGCAAGGAGGAGTGAGAGAAAAATGGAAGACGTGATGAGACAAGGTAGGGAAGGTAATATGGAGCACATAAAAAAAAGAAAGCAAATAATAATAATAATAATAATAATAATAATAATAATAATAATAATAATAATAATAATAATAATAATAATAATAAGTTTAGGCTTTAAACCCGTATGGGTTATATATATGAGGGTAGGGATGTGCAAAATTCAGGAGCGATGGACAGGAGTGTGCTAGAGTAGGGATTAGTGGATGTGGACGAGAGTGTAGGAGTAAATTTTAAATTAGCTAATGGTTAAATTTCTGTTAAAATGTCAATGAGAGAGAGAGAGAAAGAGAGTTTGCATTAAAGGTACTGTTGTAGAGCCGTGTAGACATCGGAAATGAATCCTGCGAGCCCACTGAGAGCCAGTCTATGGTAGACTGGTAATGCGATCCGACAGTCCCTGCAGAGCGGTGGCGGTCGGACTTCCTTGTGGTATGCGTAAGTGAGTAGTGTCTGATACGTAAGATTAAGAATGCAGTTTCCTAAATCCGACAGTGAAAGCTTTAACAGATTTTAGTTGTATTATTAAAATTTTTGTAGCTGACAGGATCATTGTTTTTTATGAGAAATATTAAATAATATAGGTTAAATATTGTTTGAGGTAGCGGTCAGTAACATTTTAAACATCACGGATTTGGAGACTTCTTCTTCTTTCAACAATCCGGCCGTATCCCACCGAGGCAGAGTGGCCCAAAAAGAAAAACAAAAGCTTCTCTTTTTAACTTTAGTAATGTATACAGGAGAAGGGGTTACTAGTCCCTTGCTCCCGGCATTTCAGCCTCCTCTTACAGCACTAGCCCTTAGAATTTAACCTGTACCACCAGTGAGCCGACTCTTAGAGATCCTCCCCTTCAACCCACCAGGAACATCCAGATGTCTGAACAACAACAAGAGAGGCAGCCGCTGGAAACTCTCATTAAACGTACCATTGGAATTCATGTCTATGCGACGTCTGCTCGGTCTTAATAAGGGTTCTGATCAATGAGTATACAACCTAGGATGACTGTTATTGAATCACTTTAGTCATTCACCAGGATTACGATCAGTTGACTTATAAATGGGGCCTTTACCTCATAAAGGCAGGATATCAATATAGTGTTTAATTCTTTAGTGACTGTTGTTGCTATCTGAAGCTTGAAATTAAGAATTATTAATGTTGCCTTTTGGTTACAGTTTTATCAATTTATTATTAGTTATTTACAAGTAACAAGTCATCACCATATCAAAGATTCCTCCCACTTCAATAGCCTTAGGGTCAAGATTACAAAAGGTTAGCTGCGGGGAATGCCACATATCAGGCTTTTTCATTCTAATGTCTACCTACCTGGAGTCTACCTGGAGGGTATTCCGGGTATCAACGCCCCCGCGGCCCGGTCCATGACCAGACCTCCCGGTGGATGAGGGCCTGATCAACGAGGCTGTTACTGCTGGCCGCAAGCAATCCAACGCACGAAACACAGCCCGGCTGTTAATCCCGGCTGTTAATCCTTTTCCTCCTTCTTTCATTTTTATCATGAAAAAATATTGAAAGGATAGCTTGTGAGAGTAAGATCGTCACCTTATTCTCCGAAATCGGTAACTACTTCGTAATTAACAAGCCCTCACAACACAGTGTGTGTGTACTCACCTAATTGTACTCACTTAATTGTGGTTGCAGGGGTCGAGACTCAGCTCCTGGCCCCGCCTCTTCACTGATTGCTACTAGGTCTTCTCTCTCTCTGTTCCCTGAGCTTTGTCATACCTTGTCTTAAAGCTATGTATGGTTCCTGCCTCCACTATATCATTTGCTAGACTTTTCCACTTCCTGTATGACTGAAGAAATGCGCCAGTTTGTGTGTGTATGTGTGTGTGTGTGTGTGTGTGTGTGTGTGTGTGTGTGTGTGTGTGTGTGTGTGTGTGTGTGTGTGTGTGTGTGTGTGTGTGTGTGTGTGTGTGTGTGTGTGTGTGTGTGTGTGTGTGTGTGTGTGTGTGTGTGTGTCTGTCTGTCTGTCTGTGTCTGTGTGTCTGTGTGTCTGTGTATGTATGTATGTGTGTGTGTGCATGTGCTTGTGTGTCTTTTTGTGTGTGTGTGTTTGTACACACCTACTTGTGGTTGCATGGGGTCGATCCACAGCTCCTGGTCTCGCCTCTTCGCTGGCCGCTGCTAGGTCCACTCGGTAAACGCTTCGTAATTAAGAAGCCTTCACAACATGTGTGTGTGTGTGTGAGAGAGAAAGTGTGAATGTGAATGTGAGTGCGCGCGTGTGTGTGAGTGTGTGCGCGCGGACACACAATTATCTATTTATAATTACGTGATGAGGTTACAGGAATAGAGCAACGCTCGTGGTATCCTGTCTTCTTTTATTCATTTATCATAATTATATATAATTAGCGCAATAGTTGCTGCACATACAATCTCAGTCTGGAGCTCATTTCTCGCGTTAACTACTGTACTTGTAAATAAATACTTCCTGCAGTTTATTTTATACAACATTTTTTTTTTTTTGGGAATATAAGGCTTTACTTTCCTGTCTTTCTCGTTTTCTCAACCCAAAATGTTTTTCATCTTCTATGTTAGTATCTTTTAAACGAAAGTAAATTTTTTGTTTACAATTTATCTCCATTGCTGCAATTTACTAATTCTAGCCGGATTCCCTTCCTCTTCCCATATTACACATCCACATGGTTTCATCTCATTCCTCCGCCAACACACGCTGAGTCCTTCCTCTACCCACACACACAGTATAGGAGACGGAAGGAAAATAAATTTTTGCTGACTTGATAAAGGGAAATGACAAATCGGTTGAGGTACTAAAGAAAACACTGGGAAGAGTAAAAGAAAGCAATGAAAAATGGACTATGAGAAAGAGGAAAGAATAGAAGAAAAAACTGGTTATTTTTTGAGCAAAGAAAAGGAAAGAATAAACAGACCTAGGGAATGAGAAGTGAGGTGAAGGACATGTTGACAGCTGCGGGAGTGAGCCAAGAGGCTGATGAAGAAGTGAGCTTTAGGAGGATGGTGAGGTTTGCGAGAAGCAGAATGGGTTCTCTGAAAATAGTATTTGGCAAAGTGCTAACGAAAGCCAGATTACTTTAGAAAAAGTAATTCCTTCACGAATCAAAGAAAAAATCATTCCTACTATACAAAGAATTAATGAGGAGGCAAACAGAGAATGACTACAGAATCAATGACGAAAGTATAACAATTGTTTAGAAACAGCAACAGACCTACGGAAAGAAATGACACCTGAGGAATCCACCAACCATGTTGGGATAGACTGACATGGAGCTAACTGGACAAAGCCACAGGAACTGACGGGACAAAGCCAAAGAGAACCGACAGGACAGACCAACGAGTACTATCAGTAAATCAGTAGTCTCTCTGCTGTTACAGGGCCAGTATTTACTAAGTCCTGCATCTGTATTAGCAAACACCACCGTTAACTGCACATCACACTCTCTGTTGTTTCCTACCGTGCAACTGCCGTTGGGCAAACGACACCACTGAATGGGAATTTATCGATTTCATTTGAATAACTCTAGGAGAGGAGTGGGGAAACGTGATCTTAAGATTCGAAACACTTGGAAAAGTAGAAAGAGTGACTATGAATAGGCAATCTCTGACGAAATGACAAGAAATCAGCCGACAAAGATGGCAGCAAAATTTTAAGAAATAGGAAATTAGGAAATATTTCTTTCTTGTCTCTGGGTCGTAAGGGCTATGCACTTTGAATAACGAAAGTAGCCGTTTGGGCTCTTTGGTCGACGTCATAGGATGCGACTAACTCTTATGTACTTCCTTACTAATTAGAACACTGCTAATAATCCTACAGCAGCTACAAACTTATTGCTACGTGAAGTTAAGAGACATGAACATTCACTCTGGTTCCTTAAGTGGTGACCGAGAAACATACACCGTTTCAGTAGTTGGTACCATCGGGACCTGGATGCCAAAAATCAGTAAAGCTAAGAGTTACAAATCGAGCAGTGTAAATACAAGGTGAGTACACACATACAGGCCTTACCACAACCCACCACACACAGTGTGTGACCATCTCCTTACACATACATAGGCGCGCTCGCCAGCGCGCACGTCTGGAGAATAAGCACGCACGCTACCACTCCTGGTGACGTGTATTTTTAGCGGCAAATTAGTGCATCCCGGCCGTAATAGATGGGTTCTGCACCTCAAGGAATATTTACCTTCGTTAAGTCTTATCTTTAGAAAATAAATTCGTGGTCTTATAAGGGTAATTACTGGCTTTACCGGGATCATTTTGCATGTCGTTAAGGTAGGAACGTCTCTGTCCTGCGGGAACGTCGCATCCCAAATTTTATAGGTCTCTGTGTTAAAAATACATAAATAAATGAAGAACTCCCTCAGCGAGCTAAGACGATGACAGCCAACATTTGACCCCCAGTGACCTCAGTGGCTGTCATTTCTCAAATCAGATATCAGTGTCTTGGTGACGTAATGACCCCAGGACCAATCACAGTTCTCCTCCTCCCTCACCCGGTCGGGTAATTGGAGAGTATTTTCGCTGCTCAGAGGATAAGCTACCGCCTGAGTATTTAGTATATCCACGAAAGACAGTGAAGGCAAATGAGGGTCATCAGGAAGGATGGGTGAGGCAGCAAGTGCCTCGAACTGGACCTAATATATCGAGAGTTGCCACGATTACTTTCCATCATCCTTTTCCTTCTTCACTTCTTACCGCCCTAAATCCCTAATTTCTTTATTTTCTTGCTCCTCAGTTTCCTCCCTCCTGAGTTTCACCCTTCCTTAATTTTCTCATTCTTTAATTTCCTTCTTCCTTAATTTCCTTCTTCCTTAATTTTCTCCTTCTTCAATTTCCTTCTTCCTTAATATCCTTCTTTCTTATTTTTCTTTTTCTATAATTTCCTCCCTCATTAATTTCCTCCGGCCTTAATTTCCGTCTTTTCTAATTTCCTCCCTCATTAATTTCCTCTCTCCTTAATTTCCTTCCTCCTAAATTCCTCCCTCTTTAATTTTCTCCTTATTTAATTTCCTCCCTCCCAAATTTCTTCCTCCTCTCTTTCTTTATTCCCTCCCTCCCTCCCTCCCTACTCCTACTTCTCTTCCTCCTCCTTTCTTACTTCATTCATTCCTCTTTTAAGCTCTCCCTTTCTTCCTTCCCTCCCTTCGTCTAGCGTTATCTCGTCCTCGCTTCCTATGCACCTACTGATCAATATAATCTCAAGTTCCTCGTCTTCCCATCTCCTCGGCTTTTCCTCAGCCTCCCGAAATTCATAGATCAGCGATCTCCCTCTTTCTTCTTCCCATTACCTTTCCTCTCCAGATTGTCTTGTCTATTTTCACGACTTCCCTGCTGTCTCTCTTATCGCTTCCTGTACCTCCTGATCTCCTGATAGAATCTCTGCTAGTGTCTTTTCTCTTTTGTCCTTTCCAGAGCCCTCTTCTCCTCCTCCTCCTCCTCCTCGTCCTCGTTCCTTTGTTGTTACTGCCCCTTCTCCTCTCTCCCTCGTTTTCTCACTGGTCTCACTGTGCTCTTTTATATCGTTTTCCAGCTTTGAAGCTTCTTCTTCTGCCATCTTAGTTCTCGTAACCTGTTCTGTAACATCTTCCCTTTTTTTATTACACATTTCTAGCATGTGTGTGTGTGTTTGTGTGTGTGTGTGTGTGTGTGTGTGTGTGTGTGTGTGTGTGTGTGTGTGTGTGTGTGTGTGTGTGTGTGTGTGTGTGTGTGTGTGCGTGTGTGTGTGTGTGTGTGTATGTGTGTGTGTGTATTTATGTGTGTGTGTGTGTGTGTGTGTGTGTGTGTGTGTGTGTGTGTGGGGATATGTGTGTGTGTGTGTGGTGTGTGTGTGTGTGTGTGTGTTTGTGTGTGTGTGTGTGTGTGTGTGTGTGTGTGTGTGTGTGTGTGTGTGTGTGTGTGTGTGTGTGTGTGTGTTATTAGATATATATATATATTCTCATGAAAAGGTTATTGTCATGTTATTGTCATGTTTTACTACTGTTTTGCATGGCCGTGTTGCCATGCAAAATAGATTATATTTTAACTTGTACACTTTAAAATTTCAAATTAGCGACGTGGCGTAGCTTTGATAAATTTAATGAAATAAAGCATAGCATAATCCTGCCCAAGCTTTCTTGGGCCAACTTTAATATAGTTCTTTCTTCTTACTATCACTAAAGTGTATTAATTAGCAATGTCCATCTTGGCTTTCGCCAAGATGAGAGAGAGAGAGAGAGAGAGAGAGAGAGAGAGAGAGAGAGAGAGAGAGAATCACTAAATTAGTCCTAACTATTCTTTTCTGTTTATAACCGAGTCCATATAAGTTCTTATACATAACGGTCATTCTTCTGCTGCATTTTCATGTTTATTTTTGCTGCAAAGATAAGGAGGTTTTTAAAAAGAAATTAAAATTTTAATCAAGGTATTTTTGAAGGGATGCGAAACAAAGTAAAGACATCTGTGATACATCAGAAGGTAGTTGTGTATATGATAGGATTTTCTTGTGTGAAAAATAGTTGGGGAACACAGGAAGGTAACTGGAAAATGTTAAGGAATAGGGCTATATGACGGGAGAAGGCTGGGAAATAGAGCTAAGTTACTGAAGGGTGATGGTGTAAGACGGATGTTGATTGTTGAGAGAGGGAAGAATATTATTAGGGAGGAAGTAAGGAATGGTTACTGGGAAGGGTAGGTATCTGTATATTCCCCAGCTAAATGAGGTTGTATTGAGAGGTGGGAGAAAAAGAAAGGTGCCCCGCTCCGTTGAGTGGTGACGGAGGGCGTACGGGGTATGCCAAACCCCGCTGAGTAGCAAGGAAGAGAAGGTACCATGCCCTGTTGAGTGGTGACAGAGAGAGATGCGATTCCCTGCCCCGTTGAGTAGGGAGAGGGGGAATGAAGCTCACCAAATGAATAGTGAGGTAGAGACCGATGCGGCCACCCCATTGAATGGTGAGGGAGACAGGGGTTCAGCCTACCCACTGAATAGTGAGAAGTCCACACCGAGCTTATCTGCTGAGATGGAGTATTTACGTCTGATTCATCGCGGAATCACATGCCTATACAGATGACTGTACTTTGAAGTTTACTTATCCACGAGAGGAAATGCCAACTGCTCTCAGGCACATCAGTCACAGCTTTTAGCTATATTAACCTGGGGGAAAACGTTGGCAGGTTTCATTTGCTTCTCTAATGCTGGAGCAATAGTAAGAATGAATGTGAGACTGTTGGAATCCGGAAATGAGTTGGATCTCCAAGGGATGAAATTGATTCCAAACTGTCTATAAAGAACTGCGTGGTAAACCTTGGAAGCCAGACAGTCAAGAAGCTAAAAGCACTACAGCATATCTCTTACCTCCTCGACAGTAGAACTGAAAAACTCTGTAAGAGGCACAAGTGCACTCACATCTTGAGTAACCTTTACTGTCTAGGACTACCTGTCCCCCTTCCCCGTCTTATCTACAACTTCTGGACAAAAGAGAGAACTGAGCAAGACGACTTATCTCTCACCTGGACCCTATCTGATAAATCTGTCATTCCAGTAGAGTCTTAAACACCTGAGGGATGTGGGTGGTCTTACAGCGAGTAGATAGCTGCTATACAACTAGACGGGAAGCAAACACCAACTATACTCTGACCGCACCCTTCTCAGGAATATTTCCTCGCTGCCCCACAGCCGACTCAAACTTTATTCTGTACCTTATATATATTTTATAATTTAAAGGTTTCCAAATAAGCTGAAATAGGTAACAGCTCTTACCTTGTAAATAAAGGTAAAAACTCTTAACCTCAGCCAGGAAAAACCCATGAATAACTAAATAGAAAAAGAAAAAAGAGATGTCCCACCTCTTTGAGTGGCGAGGGATGGTGAGGTGTCCCGCCCCGTAGAGTATTGGGAGAAAAGGGGATGCCCCACCCCAGTGAGTGGCGAGGGAGAAGAGGGGTGCAGCGCCCTGCCTCGCTAGCCTGGCCGCGAACAAAGCCAGCAGGAAGTGAGGCGTCACGAACAGTATCATACACACACACACACACACACGCACGCACACACAGGAGGAGAGTGGTGGAGCACCTGGAACGGAACAAGAGTATAAATGCCAACCAGCACGGATTCACGGAAGGCAAATCCTGTGTCACAAACCTTCTGGAGTTTTATGATAAAATAACAGAAGTAAGACACGAGAGAGAGGGGTGGGTTGATTGCATCTTCTTGGACTGCAAGAAGGCCTTTGACACAGTTCCTCACAAGAGATTAGTGCAGAAGCTAGAGCATCAGGCGCATATAACAGGAAGGGCACTGCAATGGATCAGAAAATACCTGACAGGGAGGCAACAACGAGTCATGGTACGTAATGATGTATCACAGTGGGCACCTGTGACGAGCGGGGTCCCACAGGGGTCGGTCCTAGGACCAGTGCTATTTTTGGTGATGTGAAGTTAATGAGGAGAATTAAATCTGATGAGGACCAGGCAGGACTTCAAAGAGACCTGGACAGACTGGACACCTGGTCCAGCAAATGGCTTCTCGAATTTAATCCTGCCAAATGCAAAGTCATGAAGATAGGGGAAGGGCACAGAAGACCACAGACCGAGTATAGGCTAGGTGGCCAAAGACTGCAAACCTCACTCAAGGAGAAAGATCTTGGGGTGAGTATAACACCGAGCATGTCTCCGGAAGCACACATCAATCAGATAACTGCTGCAGCATATGGGCGCCTGGCAAACCTGAGAACAGCATTCCGATACCTTAGTAAGGAATCATTCAAGACACTGTACACCGTGTATGTCAGGCCCATACTGGAGTATGCAGCACCTGTTTGGAACCCGCACTTGATAAAGCACGTCAAGAAACTAGAGAAAGTACAAAGGTTTGCGACAAGGTTAGTTCCAGAGCTAAGGGGAATGTCCTATGAAGAAAGATTAAGGGAAATCGGTCTGACGACACTGGAGGACAGGAGGGTCAGGGGAGACATGATAACGACATATAAAATACTGCGTGGAATAGACAAGGTGAACAAAGACAGGATGTTCCAGGGAGGGGACACAGAAACAAGAGGCCACAATTGGAAGTTGAAGACACAAATGAGTCAGAGAGATAGTAGGAAGTATTTCTTCAGTCATAGAGTTGTAAGGCAGTGGAATAGCCTAGAAAATGACGTAGTGGAGGCAGGAACCATACACAGTTTTAAGACGAGGTTTGATAAAGCTCATGGAGCGGGGAGAGAGAGGGCCCAGTAGCAACCGGTGAAGAGGCGGGGCCAGGAGCTAAGACTCGACCCCTGCAACCACAAATAGGTGAGTACAAATAGGTGAGTACACACACACACACACACACACACACACGGAGAGGATGGAGGAAGGGAGAGAGAGGACCTAGTAGCACTCAGTGAAGAGGTGGGGCCAGGAGCTGAGTCTTGAACCCTGCAACCACAATTACGGGAGTGCAGTTAGGTGAGTACACACACACACGAGAGAGAGGGGTGGGTTGATTGCATCTTCTTGGACTGCAAGAAGGCCTTTGACATAGTTCCTCACAAGAGATTAGTGCAGAAGCTAGAGGATCAGGCGCGTATAACAAGAAGGGCATTGCAATGGATCAGGGAATACCTGACAGGGAGGCAACAACGAGTCATGGTACGTGATGAGGTATCACAGTGGGCGCCTGTGACGAGTGGGGTCCCATAGGGGTCGGTCCTAGGACCAGTGTTATTTTTGGTATATTTGAGTTACATGACATGACTCAAAAGTGTCCCTGTTCGCAGATGATGTGAAGTTAGTGAGAATTAAATCAGATGAGGATCAGGTAGGACTTCAAAGAGACCTGGACAGACTGGACACCTGGTCCAGTAACTGGCTTCTCGAATTTAACCCCGCCAAATGCAAAGTCATGAAGATCGGGGAAGGTCAAAGAAGACCGCAGACAGAGTATAGACTAGGTGGCCAAAGACTGCAAACCTCGCTCAAGGAGAAAGATCTTGGGGTGAGTATAACACCGAGCATGTCTCCGGAAGCACACATCAACCAGATAACTGCTGCAGCATATGGGCGCCTGGCAAACCTGAGAATAGCGTTCCGATGCCCTAGTAAGGAATCGTTCAAGACACTGTACACCGTGTACGTCAGGCCCATACTGGAGTATGCAGCACCTGTTTGGAACCCACACCTGGTCAAACACGTCAAGAAATTAGAGAAACTGCAAAGGTTTGCGACAAGGTTAGTTCCAGAGCTAAGGGGAATGTCCTACGAAGAAAGGTTGAGGGAAATTGGCCTGACGACACTGGAGGACAGGAAGGTCAGGGGAGACATGATAACGACATACAAAATACTGCGTGGAATAGATAAGGTGGACAGAGACAGGATGTTTCTTAGAGGGGACACAGAAACAAGGGGTCACAATTGGAAGCTGAAGACTCAGATGAGTCAAAATGATGTTAGGAAGTATTTCTTCAGTCATTGAGCTGTCAGGAAGTGGAATAGTTTGGCAAGCGATGTAGTGGAGGCAGGAACCATACATAGCTTGAAGATGAGGTATGATAAAGCTCATGGAGCAGGGAAAGAGAGGACCGAGAAGCATTCAGTGAAGAGGCGGGGCCAGGAGCTGAGTCTCGACCCCTGAAACCACAATTAGGTGAGTACAATTGGATGAGTACACACACACACACACACACACACACACACACACACACACACACACACACACACACACACACACATACACACACACACACACAGGTGCACAGGTGACAGACAGCTATAACGAACCTCGTGTAACACATCTCAAGTAGGAGGGTACCCTAATGCTGGTAAAGGGCTTCTGATCCCGGCTACTGAAACTGACTTTCTCTTACTCGATTCAAAATTTATTTCCTTCCATTCTTCAGGATGTTTGCCCTTACTTGCTCAGCACTTTTGTACAACAACAACAACAACAACAATAGTAATAATAATAATAATAATAATAATAATAATAATAATAAACTGATATTAACAATATTTAAGCGCAGCAAACCATCCTGATCTGTAAGCTGAACTACTGAGTTCAGTGCTGGAGGATTCATTATACTCTAACTCTGTTAACCAAAACAAACAATAAATTCAGCATTACAGAGGAAATAAAATTAAAATCAAGGATCAAAGATTTGTCTTTTTCTCTACTACTCCTCCGTAATCTGTAAGCTGCGACCGGAGGCGGAAGTTAAAATATTCGATTAATACACTTTTGCTCACCATAAATTGTTTAAGCTCAATCATCTTTGTTAAATTATTTATGCTTAATCATCTATTGTTTTCAGTACTGTCTGCTTCTTATCACTATATAAACGCTGGTATAGGCAGAATTACTTTGCAAGAAGTGCCAAGCTCTTAGGATTCATACAATGCCATGAGAATGGGAGGTAATTGAAATCGATTCAGGGAAGGGTCGTTCCAATTTCTTGTATTACGAACCCTTCGTTTCATAAAGGCACCTTATCTGAAAAAAATGAATGGAATTATATGAGTGAGATGCACGCTCTGCGTGCGTACATATTTTTCGACTATTACATGTACTTTTTTATTAGTTTAGCTACATGATTTGTACATATATTCTATTTTTCATAACATTCTACAGTTTTGTAAATTGATTTTCGGCTAATTTCGCTTATAGCTTCTGTTTCAGCTATATGTATATATATATATATATATATATATATATATATATATATATATATATATATATATATATATATATATATATATATATATATATATATGTATATATATATATATATATATATATATATATATATATATATATATATATATATATATATATATATATATATATATATATATATATGTATATGTATATGTATGTATGTTTGTATTATTTTAGGATAGTTAAATACTGCGTCAATTTCGCAACCCAAATGAGAAAATCATATTGTTGAGCGAAAGTCAAATGTAGAGTTAACTGTAGATGATCCGATTCTCCACTGATAAGTTCTAAACCCCAAACAGTTCTTGATATAAGTGAACAACTAACCAGAGATCCATGTACTGACAAGGCTAGCTGAAAGACGAAGAAGGGTAAAGGCCTGTCAAAGTTAAGCTAACCCTAATGAAAGCAGCTACTAGTACCAGATGAAAGAATGGCACGAGATCAGATCTATAACCAGAAGTTAGTACAAACAGACTAACGTCAACTACATTCTTATCCTTAACAAATATAAGAATAACTTTCATGAATCATTGCAAAGGTTTATTCGGGATTATATACATAGGGTTTGAGTTTTGAGGACAGGCTAGACCAATTAAATCACAGACTCAGAGGGATGGTGGTCACAGCATGCCAGATACTCAGAGGTACTGGAAAGGTAAATAATAGCAATGTTCGATAGGGATGGAATACGAGAAAAAAAAAGATAATAATAGAAACTAAACACTAAATGAACCAAAGCGATATAAAGAGTAACATATTCAATCAGAGAGTATTGTGTGGTATTCTCTGGGGGCTGGAGTAGTGGAGGCAAACAACAGGTGAAGTGATTTTGAGAACCTGCATCACAGATAGTTATAATGAAACGAAATTCAAACACCTTCTATCGATCCTTTGAAGCACAATTATGCGAATATTGGTACAAACGTAATAATATTCAGATTAACGAAGGTCAATGAGTAAAAAAAAAATAAGCTGAGTATAATAAAAAGTGAAGTTGTAAGTTTATAGGACAAAGATTCAGTGAAAATCAGGTCCAGATCATTTTTAAATTGATTCTTGTCTATTTCCAAATAGTGAGCTACAAATGATACATTTGAATATTTGAATAATACATTTGAAAAGTATGAAGATAACAAAATATGCAAGGTCAAACAAGGGCCTCAAACTAGCGGATAGATTACCCTGAGAGCGTCTCTTTTAATAGGAGGGAGAAAATGTTTTAATGCTGGTGAAGAATTCTCGATCAGGAGTGTGATTCTTATCCTTCCGTAGATCAATGTTACTCTGATCGCATGGTGCTGGTGCTTTCCGGGTTAGTGTAGATCTTGTGATTTAATTTAATTTAGCACAGGAAACCGTACCTGTTTTGTTGCAAAATTTTGTTCGTGTGTAAATTAAAATATATATATATATATATATATATATATATATATATATAGTATATATATGTATAGTTATAGTGTATATATATATATATATATATATTTTTTTTTTATTTTTATTATCACGCTGATTCCTGTGCAGGTGGCGAAAGCTTTCACCATCATTCACTCCATCACTGTCTTGCAGAAGGTGTTTAACTGTTTTTAAACTGCAACATTAACCTCCTTAGAGTGCAGTGACTGTGTCATCTCAGGACTCGTGGTGCGTTCTAAACTTCATAAATGTTACTTGCTCCCTCACAGCGTCATATTAAAACCATTTGTCTCATTCATGCTATCAACACGTACGATGCTGCGATCCAAGCCCTGCACAACTCCTTACCTCTCCAACTTCCTAGCCACCTCTCCCTGCCTTCCTTCCATAGCAGACTGATACACTCTAATCATTCTGTTTCGCCCCATTCTTACATGTCGAACCACCTCAACAACCCTTCTCAGCCCTTGGAAAACAGTTGGCAATCCCGACTCTAACTCCAAACTACGAATTCTCTGCATTATATTCACATTCCACATTTCCCAGACAGACTCTCCACTGCCTCAGCCTTCTTCGCTTAACATTCATCACCCACGTCACACCCAATAAGAGCGTTAGAAAACATATATCCACATTCTCTTGCCTCCAAGGACAAAGTTCTTTGTCTCCACAGATCCTAATGACCACTCACTCTTTCCCTCATCAATTCTATGATTCACCTATCTTCATAGACCATCCGCTACAGTCCACTCCCAAATATCTGAATAGTTCACCTCCTCCAACTCTCCCTCCAATCTGATATTCAATCTTTCATCACTAATCTTTTGTTATCCTATAACCTAACTCTTTCCTGTATTCACTAATTTAATTCTTGCACACCTACCAAATTCATCCACAACTCTGCAACTTCTCTCAGAATTCCCAAGAGCACAGATTCATCAGCAAGAGCAGTTGAAACTCCACTGTGTGTGTATCTTTATCTTTAACTCACGCCTCTTGCAGACTCTGCATTTATTCTAGAACCAATTCTATAAATATATTAAACTCCACGTACATCCAAACTCCTTGTCTAAGCCTACTTTACTGGGAAAATTTCTTTCCTAATATTTAAATTAGCCTCATATCCTCGTAAAACTCTTTACTGTTTCAGTAACTACCTCTACACCATACAGTTATGCACATCTGCCACATTGCTCTATCCACCTGTCATAGCCTTTTCCAAATCCATAAATGCCAAAGACTCTTTAGCCTTATCAAATACTGTCTCTTATATGTTTCACTGTAAACACTGCCACAACCTCCTTCCTAAAGCCTCCTTGTTCATCTGCTATCCTATTCTCGTCTTACTCTTAATTCTTCATATAACTCTACCATACACTTACAGGTACATCAACAGATTATCCCCTATAGTTTTGCCTTCTTTTATCCTTTCCTTTATACATGACTTGATGCTCCTCAATCCCAGGTACCTAATTCTTCCATACATTTTTAAATAATTGCCAAACCAAGGGACTATATCCCCATCCTGCTTTTAACATTTCATCTTAATCCATCAAGAGCTGCCTTACTTTCATTTTGGGCCACTGCCTCACGACTGACCCACACTACAACTGGCTCTTCTCACTCCTACAAGATGTTATTCCTCTTGCCTATAACGAAATCACAGTTCCTATCTTCATAACATTTAACAATTCTCAAAATATTCCTTCCATCTTCTAATATTAATCTCATTTAATAATCTTTCTATTTTTAATACAATCCATTTATTCTCTAGCTTTTAACTTGTTAATTACTCCAAAATTTTTCTTATTTTCAACAAAATTTTTATAACATCTACATTATCATTATGTCTTTTTACATTGCTTCACCACTCTCTTAACTTCTCTTTTCTCCATATATCTTACCATCCTTGCATCACTTTCTACTTTGTAAACTTCTGATGTACTTTTTCCTATCTCTTACATCATATCCACCAATCGCCCTTCTCCGCAGCCACTTCTCTGTAACACAACTTCTACTAACACTCTAACACTACTTAAACTACATACTTTCGACCCATTGCCTATGCTCTTTTAGCCCATCTATCCTCCAATATGCTTTATATCTTATCCTAATAGTCTCTTTAGTTTATTAATCCTTCCTCTCTCTTCCTGATGCTTCTATTCCCTCCTGTATCCATCTACCTTTTAACTCAGTCAGCTAAATGCAGAAGTGATCTGATATCTGGGCCTCTATAAACATGTACATCCTGAAGTCTACCTCAAAGTTTACTACAAAGATACATAATCAACAAACTACTGTCATTCTGTACATATATCGTGACTTATTTATCCTCTTTTCTTAAAATATGTATTACCTATAATAAACTTCCCTTTTATACAAAGTCAATCAAAGGGCTCATGATCATTTACACCTGGCACCAAACTTACTACACACTCTCTAAAGTTTCCACTTTGATTCAAGTCCTCACAATAGTCTCTCATGAGTCTAAAGGCATACATTCATAAATCTCCTGAAATTCTCTCTCTGCATTCTCTGCCAGGTGCATACACGCTATGACACTCTCATCAACCTTTATTTTAATCACAATTTTGAATTACAATATATTGCTTTTTCCTTCATAATGTCATTTAACATTACTGTACTCTCCTTTGCTCTAAATCTCTAGATACAGATTTAACCCATTTATTTCATGAAATCCTAGCCTCAGCTTTGATTCAGTTAGCAGGACATCAACTTCTTTTCATTCATAACATCAGCAATCATCTGTTTTGTCATCGACTACATCACGCAACATTTAAGACCAGTTTTATAAAGTTTCCTTTTTAGTAATTGTATACAGAGAAGGTTATAGTAATTGCATATGTTATATATAATAAAGTAATATATATACATTTTTACACTAGATATTAATTCAACTCTATTAGTTATAATCCAGTCAGCCTGGCCTCAGAACAGGGCAAATTATTTTATTCAATAATAGCAGATGTAACTCAAAATCACCATCATGAGTACAATAATATACGATGACTTCATTCCAATGAAATTTACTCATATTTTTCACAAAGATATACGAAGTATTGACAATGAAAAAGACTTTGATGGAATTCCATTTCAAGAGACTAATAAAAATAAAAAGTGACCGCAACTAGATTGCAGGAGAAATATTCTCATGGATCAAGGCTTTTGGATAAGAGAGGCAAAGGTTTGCAAAATGAGTATAGAAAGAGACGGACACAATTGGATTGTTTGGACTAAAGTTAGGTTGTGAGCAGAAGTTGTAGAAGATGTAATAGGAGGCATGTAGCAACTGAAGAAAAGAGAGAATGATTTGAATATTAAAACAGGTTGAAAAGTTTAAATATAAGTAAAACAGAAGGAAGAGGTTAAATTTAAAAGAAGATGAAAATAAAAAGTAAAGAGAAAAGAAAGAAAAAAAGGAAGGAGAAAAAAAGGAAAGAGAAGAAGCAGAGAAAGAAGGAGAGAAGAAGGCGAGACGGAGGAGAAGAATAAGGATAAGAAGAAGTAGAAAGGAGGAGAAAAAGAAAATTTAGATTATAGTAAAACAGAAATAGTAGAGAGATGAATTAGAGGTGGCAATTTTTGGAATTAAAGTTAAGGAAGAAAGAGGAGAATCATGCAGCAGAGGTTACTTTTGGGTGAAAAGAGGCAGAATGAAGTGTGTGTGGTGTGTGTGGTGTGTGTGTGTGTGGTGTCGTGTGTGTGTGTGTCGTGTGTGTCTATGGGTGTGTTGTGTTGTGGTGTGTTGTGTTTTTGTGTGTTTGTGTGTGGTGTGAGTGTATGTGTGTGTGTGGTGTGTGTGTCTTTATTGTGTGAAGGGGTGGTGTTTATGGGATGTACTGGTATGTGTAGTGTGGTGTGTGTTATTGTGGTTGGTGTGTGTGTGTGTGTGTGGATGAGGGGTGTGTTAGGTGGGTAGGTGTGTGTGTGTGTGTGTGTTATGTGTGTATATGTGTGTGTGTGTGTGTGTGTGGTGTTTTGATGTGTGTTTGTGTGTTGTGTGCTGTGATGGTGTGATGTGGAGAATGTGGTAGTGTTGTGTATATGGTTGTGGTGTGGTGTGTGTGTGTGTGTATAGTGTTTGTGTGTGTGTGTGTGGGTCGTGTGTGTGTGTGAGTGTGGTGACTTATTTGTCCACGTAATGTATCTTCATTCTGGTTACAGGGTGGTCATGCTCCTAGCCCTGCTCTTGCTCATCATTTACTTCCACTCTCTGTCAAAGCCATAGGCACAAATCATAAGCTGTTATGGGATCAGTGGTGTGTGTGTAAACTGACAAAAGTGTACTGGAGTTATCCCAGAAAGACAAGCTGAATACATCGGCGAATGCTCTGTCTCAATTTCACATTTCCAGAAAGGACTACACTTGAAATAAGCATCTGGGTTAGAATAAGAACGTGGCAAGGAAACGAGAGAAAATAGATCGAGATGTGTGATAAAGAGAAAGATGGTACATAGCATTTGAGTACAGACATAGATGAGGCAGACAGATCTGGGATGAAGAAGAGGCATTTGGAATTTCTATTTGAGGTGAGTTGAATATTGGAAGAACTAATACAGTCTGCTAGAGTAAATTGTTATAAAAGTTGACAGTAGTGAACAGCATAATTTTGTAGTGGATCAAGAAAAAATTCTGGAGGAAAACAAGGAGAGATGAAGGGAAGACAAGAATAACAAGGGTCAAAGGAATTAGGTGAATGAACAGATTTAGGGAAGACATTAATGTGCTAAAGTAGTAGAGGGTAAAATATAATTATTTCAGAGTAAATAGCATACAGAATCATTATGCAGGACCAAATTCAAGTTTAAATGAATACTGTCAAAATTTTAATCCAAAATCGTTGTGATCTAGTAATATGTAATATATATAATATATTAGTAGAGAGAATATATATATGGTATATATATATATATATATATATATATATAATATAATATATATATATATATATACTATAGGAAGGTAAGACAGCACGCCAGGGAGGTATACGTCCTCGAAGGAGTTAAAGAAGCTGTAATTGTTACATGATGGAAGGATTGCTGGTGTCCTTTCTGTCTCTGAACATGCAATTCAGGCACGTCTTGTACTGTCTAGACTCAGGTCACACTGACATGAGACAAGGTATATATACATACCTCTGGGATCTCATTTCTTCTAGTTCTGGGTTCTGGTTATTTTCTTATTCATGGGAAGGGAAACAGAATTCTTCCTCTAGCATGGTGTTGAGACGACTAAATGGGAAGGCAACCATCCTGTATATATTACTAAATTTGAAAGGAGAAATTTGGTTTTGGCAGCTTTGGTGGGATATGTTGTGAAAGAATATATATACATTATATATACGTATATATATATATATATATATATATATATAATATATTATATATATATATATGTATATATATCATATATAATAATATATATATATATATATATATATATATATATATTATATATATATATATATATATATACTTTATATATATATACTATAATATATATATATATATATATATATATATATATATATATATATATATATAAATATATATATATATATCAATAACAGCACTCTGCTAGTCAAGGATTCGAACCCATGTTGTAATGGCCCGCCATTGGTCCGTATGTCCGAGGACATACGGACCAAGCGTAACGCACCTAGCTTGGCTGGGTGCTTGGTTCTTGTAGGGTTGGGTGATCCTGTGGGTTAAGGCGTCATGTGGTTCTCGATCACAATGGCGGGCCAGTACAGCATGGGTTCGAATTCTTGGCCAGCGCTGTGTTGTTATTGATCAATACCTCTCGTTCGTGGTTAAAATACTATAAATAAATATGTATATATATATATATATATATATATATATATATATATATATATATATATATATATATATATATATATATATATATATATACCAAACAACCACTGTGGATAAATAGTGAAATTCCAAGAATCTATAATGAAATAAAAATCTACAAAGATAATTAGACATTTTAATTGAAAACAGTGACTGAACAAAGCATGCTAATGACAATTTCGTAATTTACTTATCAGATGAAATATTAGATAAAAATACAACTGTTGCTCTAGGTTATGGTGTAAGTTTTGCAAATTCAAAATAAAAATTAATAATGCTGAAATTGCAGAAGCCTTTTGTAACTTTGAAAAATCTTCTGATTTATTCACTGATGAAATTAATATTAGTAAGGGGATGGTATATAACTCTATGTAGAAACAAAATATTCCAAATTGCCCTCAAAGATTCTTTAAGTCTTATGATACATTTATTAATAATAATAAAAATGCGCCTTACTAAAACAGATCAAACAAATGCAATAGTAATTATGAAAAAAATGATTACCAAGAAAAAATGAATAATCTCTTAGATGATACTGAAACGTATTCTATACTTAGAAAGAATCCCTTAGAAACCGTTAACAGCAATTTCAATAAAACAATAAAATTTCTACTGAAAGGCAAAGATGAATTACTTAAAAAATTTATCTCCACTAATCTATCTTTACCCTACATGTATGGATTAATAAAAACACACAAACCAGGTAATCCAGTCAGACCAATTATTAGCTCTATAGGTTCAGTTTCATATAAATTATCTAAATGTCATGTCGACATTTTGATCCCTACTGTTGGAAAAATTTCTAACTCTAATGTTAAAAACAACATAGATTTAGTTAATAAATTAAGCTCCTTGACTGACTTAAACGATTTTAACATGGTTAGTTTTGATGTTACTTCCTTGTTTACAAAAGTTCCAGTTGATGATTTATTAAGTTTCATATCTGAAGAACTTGTTAATTACAATTTACCATTGTCAGTTCCTACTATCATTAAACTTATTAAACTTTGCATTGTTGATGTAAAATTTGCATTTAATGATAATTTTATACTCAGAAGTTTGGTATGGCAATGGGAAATCCTCTTTCACCTGTTCTTAGTAATCTATTCATGGATTTTTTTAAAACAAGACTGCTTAACACAATACTCCTTAATAGAGCTAAATGGTTCCTATATGTTGATAATATTTTGTGTCTTATGCTTAAGAATATAGATATAAACCATTTCTCTGTTAAATTAAATAGGTTGGCCCATAACTCATTGCCTCTTCTAGATGTTTTAATTATTAAAGGTAATAAAGACTTCAAATTTAAAATTTACAGAAAACCTACAAATAACTGTTACTATGTACACTATTATTCTTCACATCAAGATGTTTTTGAGAGCTTTGCGTATTAGTAACCCAGAGTTCATAGATGAAGAAGTATCCAA
Source organism: Cherax quadricarinatus (assembly GCF_038502225.1). Classification (NCBI taxonomy): domain Eukaryota; kingdom Metazoa; phylum Arthropoda; class Malacostraca; order Decapoda; family Parastacidae; genus Cherax; species Cherax quadricarinatus. The sequence goes on along the minus strand of NC_091325.1, from coordinate 9,327,475 downwards.
AATTTAAGAAATAGTTAATGATATGAAATACCCAAGAAACGTAATTGATAAATCTTTTAAAATTGCTAGAAATACTTTTTGCAATCCTAAAAAAGGGACACCCAACCTTATTCAACTAAAAATATGTTGGTTCTCCCTTACCTTGAAAACTTGGTTAATATGCTTTCTCTTCTTAAGACTTTTAATATCAAAGTTGTATTTAAAAATCTTGATACAGTAAAAAAAATTTTGATAAAGAATTCCCCCCAAAATGCTGACGGATGTGTCTATAAGATTCCTTGTAAAATTTGGAAAAAAGTTTATTACGGTCAAACTGGAAAAAGTCTCGAACAAAGATTAAAACAATATAAATCTAGCATTAGAACTGGACAAGATTCTAATGTTCTATTTATTCATGTGAGAGATTTTAACCATCCAATTGATTTTCAAACAGCTGAGAAAGTTGTATCAAGCAAGACCATAAGTTTCATAAAAAGCAGTTTTGAAAATAATATGAATATTTTCTTTGGTTTATATAAATTAGATTCATTTATAATTAATAAAATTTGGGAAAAATTTGATAATACATTAAACAAATAATAAATCTTAATTTCTGGGTAGAGTACTAGGGTTGGGTAAATATTTTGTTAGTGGGATGGATTGCGAAGGACCTGCCTATTGTGGGGCATGCTACAGTGTTCCTCCTTTCTTATGAGTCGGGTGTCGTCACGCGTCATGTGTTTCTTTGTTGTGGAATGTGATGGTGAGGTGTAGTTTTGACCCTTTATATGCCTTCCTATGATGTATTGTTTTTATTGTTCCTTGATAATGTGAGAAGTCACCAACGCGCTTGGAATTTCACTATTTTTTCACAGTGGTTGTTTTGTATATTCTGATATCACCTGTTTACTGTGATCCATATATATATATATATATATATATATATATATATATATATATATATATATATATATATATATATATATATATATATATATATATATAAAGTGAGCTAGTGGTACTGATGAAAGACTAAACAGCCAAGTAATAGCAAGCGTTCAAAAGTGCTTAAAATATATCAGGAGACATAGAGCAACCATGGGAGGAAAATATGTTTTATAAGAGAATGCTGATGCCTTTGAAATCGCCCAGTTAATCCGGTAATGCCTGTCCTTATGTTAGGTTAATCCCCTTCACTGATGACAAAGGATTAATTACAATGTCTCGTCCCCGATCTCCCCCCTTTCCCAACCAAGCGACTCATTAAAAGAGATTATATATATTACTTTTTTTTTTTTGCAATCGTTACGCTTGTGAAAAAATTTTGTTTTGGAAAAATAATAAAAATGTAATTTGGAGCTGCATATTTCACGTGACGGTGTTTTGTGCTGATAAATTTATTACTGCAGCCTGATCGATTTGGGAGAGGAATGTTAAGGAGGTAGAGAAAATTTTGCAGAGGGAGGAGGAGAGGAAGGGACAGAAGGACAAGGAGAGGAAGGGAGAGAAGGAAAGAGAGGAGATGAGAGATAAAGGAGAGAGGAAGGAGGAGAAAGGAGGGGAGATGGAAAGAAAGGTGAGAGAGAGGAAGAGAGAGAGAGAGAGAAGAGAGAGGAGAGGAGAGAGAAGAGAGAGAGAGAGAGAGAGAGAGAGAGAGAGAGAGAGAGGAGAGAAAGGAGAGAAGAGAGAGAGAGAGAGAGAGAGAGAGAGAGAGTTAGAGAGAGAGAGAGAGAGAGAGAGAGAGAGAGAGAGAGAGAGAGAGAGAGAGAGAGAGAGAGAGAGAGAGAGAGAGAGAGAGAGAGAGAGAGAGAAAGAGAGAGAGAGAGAGAGAGAGAGAGAGAGAGAGAGAGAGAGAGAGAGAGAGAGAGAGAGAGAGAGAGAGAGAGAGAGAGAGAGAGAGTGGGGGGGGCAAACGTTCCACAAGGAAACGTACTGGGACCATTGTTATAGAATGTCTACTTCAACGACCTTCTTCATCTCATCACAGAATCCCATGCATATGCAGACGACTGTTCACTGACATTCACTTATCCAAGAGAAGAAATGCCAGCTGCTCTAAGCTACATCAATCACCAGCTGAGAGCTATATCAGCTTGGGGAAATAGATGGCAAGTAACATTTGCACCTGAGAAAACGCAAATGATGATCGTCTCTAGGCACCATGATGGTAATGCTGGTGCAGTAGTAAGGATGAATGGGAGGATGTTGGCACCTGGAGAAGAAGTTGATATCCTTGGGGTGAAATTTGACTCCAAACTAACCATGAAGAACCATGTTGCAAATCTTGCAAACAAGGCAGCCAGTAAGCTTACAGCACTTCACCGTATCTCCCATCTGCTTGACAGTAGGGGTTGCAAGATCCTGTACGAGGCACCAGTACGCTCGCACCTTGAGTATGCTCCACTTTCTTGGTTTGCCTGCCCCCCCCCTCTCTCATCTGCGACTGCTTGACAGAGTAGAGAACAGAGCAAGACGTCTCATCTCTCGCCTGGACACATCCTGGATAGATCTGTCATTTCAGCAGAGCCTTCAACATAGGAGGGATGTGGGTGGCCTTACTGTTATGTAGAAGGCCAATATTGTCAAAGTACCACACTTGGATCCACTTCGAGGACAGCGTGAAACAAGCTTTTAGGCCACAAGACGGACAGAAAGCAGCAACTTCACTCTGGCTGTACCCTTCTCCAGAACATCACTCCATCTGAGATCATACATACCCAGGATGACTCGAGTATGGAACACATTCGTACAGCATAATGATGTCAACGAGATAAAGTCAGTTGATCAAATGAAAATGCTGGCCCACAGATGGCTCCAACTTCATCCTGTTTCCTACTTGTATGTCTCATAACAATAAAAATGCTTTCAAATGAGCTGATGTAGGTAACAGCTCTTAGCTTGCCAATAAAGTTAGGAATCCATAACCTGTAAATAGCTGTCAATAAAGCTAGGGATCCTTAACCTTGTCAAACCCTGTGTAAAAAAAAAAAAAAAAAAAAAAAGTGAGAGAGAGAGGGCTAAGGACTATCACCAACTATCGAGCTGGTATATCTGCTTTCAAATCTCGTTCGGGCACGTTGCAATTTCTATTGATAAAATACAAATCCTGTAAAGATCTGCAGATAAAGTGATGTAACTACTGGGACTTCTCTGACGATAAATGGAAAAACTGAATACTTCAACGATGAAGTTGATCTTTTAATTTATATACGGCTCCAGGATGGTTATAAAGGAACCAGTCCTAAACCATGCAAGCAATACTGACTATATATATATATATATATATATATATATATATATATATATATATATATATATATATATATATATATATATATATATATATATATATATATATATATATATATATATATATATATATATATATATATATATATGCAAAACAACCACTCTGAAAGAATAGAGAATTCAAGCGCTTTCGTGACTACTCACATTATCCTTGATAATGTGGGTAGTCACGAAAGCGCTTGGAATTCTCTATTCTTTCAGAGTGATTGTTTTGAATATTCTGAAATCACCTGTTTACTGTGATCTTATTGCATATATATATATATATATATATATATATATATATATATATATATATATATATATATATGATATTATATATATATATATATATATATATATATATATATATATATATATATATATATATATATATATATATATATATATATATATATATATATAATATATATATATATATATATATATATATATATATATATATATATATATATATATATATATATATATATATATATATATATATATATATATATATATATATATATATATATATATATATATATATATGTATATATATATATATATATTTATTATCACACTGGCCGATTCCCACCAAGGCAGGGTGGCCCGAAAAAGAAAAACTTTCACCATCATTCACTCCATCACTGTCTTGCCAGAAGGGTGCTTTACACTACAGTTTTAAACTGCAACATTAACACAGAGTGCAGGCACTGTACTTCCCATCTCCAGGACTCAAGTCCGGCCTGCCGGTTTCCCTGAACCCCTTCATAAATGTTACTTTGCTCACACTCCAACAGCACGTCAAGTATTAAAAACCATTTGTCTCCATTCACTCCTATCAAACACGCTCACGCATGCCTGCTGGAAGTCCAAGCCCCTCGCACACAAAACCTCCTTTACCCCTCTCTCCAACCTTTCCTAGGCCGACCCCTACCCCGCCTTCCTTCCACTACAGACTGATACACTCTTGAAGTCATTCTGTTTCGCTCCATTCTCTCTACATGTCCGAACCACCTCAACAACCCTTCCTCAGCCCTCTGGACAGACAACAGTTTTGGTAATCCCGCACCTCCTCCTAACTTCCAAACTACGAATTCTCTGCATTATATTCACACCACACATTGCTCTCAGACATGACATCTCCACTGCCTCCAGCCTTCTCCTCGCTGCAACATTCATCACCCATGCTTCACACCCATATAAGAGCGTTGGTAAAACTATACTCTCATACATTCCCTCTTTGCCTCCAAGGACAAAGTTCTTTGTCTCCACAGACTCCTAAGTGCACCACTCACTCTTTTCCCTCATCAATTCTATGATTCACCTCATCTTTCATAGACCCATCCGCTGACACGTCCACTCCCAAATATCTGAATACATTCACCTCCTCCATACTCTCTCCCTCCAATCTGATATTCAATCTTTCATCACCTAATCTTTTTGTTATCCTCATAACCTTACTCTTTCCTGTATTCACCTTTAATTTTCTTCTTTTGCACACCCTACCAAATTCATCCACCAATCTCTGCAACTTCTCTTCAGAATCTCCCAAGAGCACAGTGTCATCAGCAAAGAGCAGCTGAGACAACTCCCACTTTGTGTGTGATTCTTTATCTTTTAACTCCACGCCTCTTGCCAAGACCCTCGCATTTACTTCTCTACAACCCCATCTATAAATATATTAAACAACCACGGTGACATCACACATCCTTGTCTAAGGCCTACTTTTACTGGGAAATAATTTCCCTCTTTCCTACATACTCTAACTTGAACCTCATCATTCTCGTAAAAACTTAAAAGGCATATAGAATCTTCTCAATAGCAGAAGCCGCAGAGGTAAACTATGAACAAGCTTGCTCTCACCATGAGCTAATGCACCACTCTCTTCGATAACCTTACCCCGAGTCCCTCCACTACTGAACAAAGCAAAAGACAATGCAGGCAACTCATACAGAGAATCGAGTCGATCTGCTTGGGCCTACTAAACCAGCAACCATACATTTTGTAGACCGCTGGAAGACAACTCTTTCACTCTTTCAGTAATTTTCTTTTGAAAATCTCTCCCTACCAGCGCTCTTTTGTTCCTCCGCTGACTCCCTTTTATATCATGGTTTGAAGAGCTAAAAGTTGAAGAGTACATGGACAAAAAGACAAATATGCAAAATTGAAGGGAAGACTTTATTGGGACAACATATCGTTCTTCAGAGAACGAAGTTTTCTCGAATAACAGGTTCGTTCTGCAAAAATGTGACATTGTCCACACACCTGAAACAAGTTCTCAAAACAAGCCTGCAAGTCATTTGGCCAAATGAAAGTTCTGATCCACAGATGGCTCCAATTTTTACCCAGAATAAAATAACCGTGTTGCTTATGAAAGTCATTCTTATTTCGTTACTGTGTATTGAAGTCGGGTAAACCAACAGTTCTTAGCTTGTAAATTTCTTGTAAGAACTAAAATACTAAATACTGTAAAGTTTTCAGTTTGAAAGAGTATAAAAAAATAGAGGGATACACATACACATACTAACGTATATGTGATCAACTAATTATCTCCACACATATAGGCTTACATTCACACATGTATGCATATGAGCTCACATGTATGCATATATGCTCACTTACATCTGTACACGTAAGATACATAGATGCTGAATAAAAAACTGAAATGTATGGTAGAGGAGCAATACAGTAAATGAGTAAACGTCACTAATACAATTGAAGTAACGTGAAATTATATGTGGAAAGACGTAATATATGCAACCAGGAATTTATGTCGATTCAAAAATACCGTATTAATACTTAGGCGATTTTGTCTGTTACTGTCAGGTTAATCATGTGAGTGCATATGATACATGTAAATGCAGGTGATTTTGCACTTGCACACATACAAACACACAATTAAAGGAGCATAACAAATACCTCGCACCCCAAATGACCATACCAGAATTTGATCCTTTGTTAAGACATAACTCGACGCCTGCCTCTAAGTTTTTATAGCAGATTTCACGTTACATATACATTTTAACCATTATTCGAGAACAGCATTAACGTCCTTTTAGTACTACAGCAGGTGACAATATCTAGAAGTGATTAAAAATCCACACAACCTATGAAGAGAAGTGTAAAACCTTGAGAAATTTTTTAGCTTTGTGAAAGTGGTTCCTGAACTGAAAGATGTAGATCCCCAAAGAAAACTCTAAGGAACTGGTATGTTGATCTATTCGCAGAGATACGAATAGATCAACATACCAATGTAAGTTTTACGTCATGATGAAGTGTTCTTAAAGTATTCCCTACTCAAGTAACGTAATGATTACCAGTTCCTTAGAGATTTCTTTGGGGATCTACGTCTTTCAGCTCAGGAACCACTTTCACAAAGCTTAAAATTTTCTCAAGGTTTTACACTTCTCTTTATAGGTTGTGTGGGTTTATAGTCAATTCTAGATAGTCACCTGCACTGAAAGACGTAGATCCCCAAAGAAATCTCTAAGGAACTGGTAGTCATTACGTCACTTGAGCAGGGAACACTTCATCACGACGTAAAACATATATTGGTATGTTGATCTATTCACATCTCTTCGTTTTCTATCCATGCACAAACAAGGTACGTAAATATTGAAACAAGGACTTTTACTTAACACAACAGTTATGCAGGCGCTACAGTGACAACAAATCACATTTAGCTCAACACCCGACCTTACTCGAGAATCAGGATAAAGATAAATTCCCATAACACCTTGTTTCACAACATGCTACGATCACAAACAAGTTAAATCTCAGTTTGCATTGACAGTTGTGAAGTGCAAATGAATTAATCTTCATCCTGAAAGCTGAGGGAGGTTGAATATTGAGACAAAATTGGATTTTGACACTTGAAATAATTCTCTTGTGGTCTGAATATATCTTAAATGTATTAATAGATTTTTTCACCTCTTCCGCCTATCAGATAAAATAAATTTTATTAGTAAAGATTCCTTCTAACGCAATGGGAGAATGTTTGGCTTACAACCATAAGTACCTGGGGTCAAACTCTGGTGACACTGGATGAAGAAGCAAGTTTCCTAACACCAGCTATTCTTGTTACCTAACAGTAAATAGGTACTTAAGAGTTAGTCGATTGTTGTTGGTAGCATACTGGAAACACACTTAAAGAAAAGGACTGTGCTTGTTTTTTCTTTAAATTATCGTAATTAACCCTGTGGAGTTATTAATCTCACTAAATTATTATCATCTTCCTTGATCTTCATCTATTACTACTACTGATTTTCCTCTTCCTCATTTGTCTTCTCATTCTCCTCTTCCTCCGTAGGACTTAATTCTAAGTTATGGAATCTGCTAACTTGCATTTTTCTGCGAAATAACATTTAATTAGCAGTGTCAACACAGTTTCTGGCATTATATACTTCAATTTTAGGTTAGAAAACTTTGCATTTCGTTAAGTTTATCACCCACGGCGAGGGAAAGCTCATGACTTTCGTTAAGTTTGTTACCCGCGGCTAGGGAAAGCTCATGACTTTCGTTTTATTTCTGCC